>NC_143016.1:78494716-78744278 GCF_055824585.1 Amblyomma mixtum | reverse complement strand
TCACTAAATGAAAGAAAATATCGGAGATGCGCGTCAGCATTACGGCTGTATGAAAAGGGGGGGGGGGGGTGGGGGGGGGGCAGACGCTTGTGTTTTTCCTGTTCTTGTTTTTCTCCTTTCAGAAAGCGAGTCTAGGCTTAGGACATGCACCTGTATCATAACGATTTCGTTAATTTACTGGTGCGCTTGCATAAAATGCCTCGTCGGGGAAACTAAATGTGCTCTTTGTCATAAAATTCGTTCATTGGCTAGAGGGAGGTGTCGCCACCACATCGGAAGTGACGTCAGTTCCGGTAAAGGCATCAGAACCTTCCATTGCTATCGCATTGCCAACGCACAATATAATTATGTATCTGTGTTTACTTTTTGCGTGCTAGTCCGTTCTGAAAGGCGGAGCCAATTCTTCTCCGCAGGATTTGATGATGCGGGCGTAATCTTTTGCTGCGAAATTTTGTTCCGCTGAAAAGTGCTGCAACGCTTTTTCTCGCGGCGAACTGAGGAGCAACAGCTGCCCTAGTGTTCCTTTTTTTTCTTGTGGGTGCTTTTGTTGAGTGCAGAGGCGTCTCTATATTCTGCCATACTCTTAGCGTTTCCGAACATGTCGTTTATAAATCGTGGGATGCCTGCCGTGACGTGAGCAATATGGAGTATGCTGCGAGCAGCCCCTGCTTCTCCCATAACCCGCGTTCATTCGCCTCCATGTAGCCGGCGCGGAGCGTGTAGGTCCCTAGAAGAAAAATAAATAGAAAGGGAAAATAACCAACTTCAGCGCAGTGCCTGCTGCTCCCGTTATTTCACGAAGTGCCCCCTGGTGCGCATAATAATCACCTCCTTGTGCGGCGGTTCTTTCCGCTCGCATGGGTTTCAATCAGTGCCGTCGCGCACCCCCTCCCCCCCTTTCACTGTTCGTCTCTACTGGCTCCTTCTGGATCTGCCGCAGCACGAGTGCCCTATGCCGCCGCACGAGGGCAGCAGCAGCAGCAACAAGCGGTGCTGGGATATCCATGCATGAAAGCTCGATTTGTTGAACGTTCGTTTGCTCCCTCGGGGAAATTCTTGTAGGACGAGACGGCTTGTCATTAGAAGCGGCGGTCGCTGTCGTGAAAAGAAAAAGAAAAAGTTGCTCACTTTGATCATTTCTTCCGGACCTCGGTTTGGGCTCTCATGTTTTCCCCTGATTCTCTCGGTCTCTTTTGCTCGAGCGAATTTTCTCGGAACAAGGCTACATATGGCGGCTTGGAGAGAAACGCTGTTCGCAATTGTGTGCCCTTTGTAATGAGATACGGGTTGTGCGCTGTGCAAACTTTTAGACAAGGGCGTTATTAGTTCCTGAACACATGCGCTTGACGTACCGTTAGCTGCAGCGGTGTCGTTTTTTTTATTATTGCAGATAACGAAGGCGCAAAATGGTGTCTGAATTACGAGCTATCATCAGAGCAAAGCCCTGTCTCCTTGATCCGTTCCTAACTTTAGCCAGTTTCAGCCGTTGTATTCATGAAGAGAAAAATTGCCGTTCTGGGATTAATGAGTTTTGTGTCGCGACATACCAGCTCTAAAAGAAACGATTCCAATTCGCGCTCGGTTTAAACTGAGATTGAGGGGAAGTTGAGTTTCGCAGAAACAGTTCTCTTGGCATATTTGTACACTGTCGAGTTTGATGGCAACTCGACCTGCACAATCAAGAACAAATTTTCATCACCATCGAGCGTCTTCAGACCACGCTGCAGTCTAATGAATCAGAACATCACATGAGCGCGTCAGTGACGCATCGCAACAGCAATGTTCGGCTGTATTTAAACCACAGCAACATGAGCTGTGCTGTTAGTCATGCTTCACCAGGCGTCCACATCATTTCTACAGCATGTAAAGGTACTAGCAATAACTTTTTCTTTTTTTTTTGTTGAGCACATAAAATTCTCATTTAGTGTGTGTCTGGAGTATATTTATCAGGTGTGCTTCAACTAAGAGTTCGTTTATTTTATCTCTGTCGGGTATATTTTCATTGGTAAAATGTCATCGGATTGGTTTCTATCATTTTTTTCTTCGGTGACTTGCCATTCTTCGCGGCTTTCAGTTCAGGCTTACCATGAATAAGAAAAATGAAAAAGACTTTCGCCACTGTACGCTGGAGGCTGCCGCGTGCTGCGTAGGCTTCCTACGCAAAAATTATGCCCTCCTTCTCTTTAGTCAGCGGACTCCGATTGGCTGTTAACTGGCATACACGGGTGCAAGTACTCTACAGCAACCGCTATGTCGCCCGTGTGATCACTGCGCACATATTTCTGGTCTTTGCTGCAGGTTGGAACGAGGATAAAGAATAGTGCCTATCTCGAAGCCATTCCTTCCTCCCTTTTGCCGAACATATAGCAGCTAGCAAACTTCCCAGCAGCCGTGGGCTCTCTACCGCCTGAGAAGCGGGCTTTGCCGTAGGCAAAGTCTGCATGCGACAAAGCCCCTACACCGCTGCTGTGGGGACGGGTGATCACGTCAGCCGGTGCTGAGAAGTACTCGGAAACTTTCTTGAAACACGTCGTAACGTATCAGATCTCTCAGAAAAATAAAAAAGGCCGAGAATATTTAGCATGTTTTGAGATTATGGCCTTGTGCTGCGTGATGAAAATGGAGAAGGTAAGGAACACGGAGTCATATTAACAGTGCCGCTCGTAAGGTTTCGAAGGAAGATCGGTTTACAGTTGGACGGCACCTTCAGCCATCATCTGGTAAACTATCGTGATTGGCCAGCTCACGGTCACCTGCCAGTCAGGAACCACCCTTACATCTCTTATTGTGGAAGTGAAGCTTTTTTGAACTTGGACTGCCGATTTGAACTTTGAAGTTGTTGTTGGCTGTGTCCCACTGCACATGATATGAAAGAAAGGCTACGTACGTCATGTTACACCATGCCAGAAAGGCTTGGAGTAGATGAGAGTCCACAGCATGTGTGGTCTGCGGTTGAAATCACGCTCACTCAGTCACTGTCGCGTATCTCAGCCCGCTCCCCTCCATGTGAACTTACTAGGAAGGTCTGGTCAAATGCGTTGGAGCTATCCTGAAATCCTAACGCCAGACTTGGTGTTATAGCACAGACGTTTCCGCTCTCACTCCCTCTACACGTAAAGCGTGAGGGGAGTTGAAATGCCGAAGCGTGCGTTGCGCTTTTCTGGCAGCGCCCGCGTTTGAGATTTTGCGCCGACGACACCGGTGAGGAAGATGATTAGTAATGGCTGTCTGTACGCTCTCCCTGCCCCAATATAGGCCGGCTTTGTACGCACTGACCGCGAGGACTACCTGGTGGAGCCGCTGGCGCCTCCGCGGGGCCACGACGACCCGCAGCCCCATCTGGTCTACAAACGTTCCGCCGCCCCGGAAAGCGGCGACTTTCTCGGCGAGTGGCTCTCGCGCGAGGGCCTGGATGCACAGGCACCCCCGGCTGCATCGTTCTGCGCCACCAGCGGTGAGTGGGGAGGACGACACAAGAGGGAATGCCCAGACGCGGTGGTCGGTTAGACACCTAAGCTTTGAAAAGAAACTGTATCACCGAAATGAGAACGGAAGTGTGGTGCGGACCCAAGACTCTCCCCAACACTTCCTTTACGTCCAAACGTAACACCTTCCGCTCTGAGTGCGGTTTCAGTGCCAGAGTCTCAAGTGTATATGCCGTGCCGTTTGTTACTCAAGCTCTTCCGGGGACTTTTATTGACATCTTTCGTTCGTTTACGCTCACGTTACGAATACGTGCGAAATTAGGAGGGTAGCTTTTAAGAGAACAAAAAAGAGAAAAAAAAAGTTTTTGGAAGGTTTCGGCCTCCTTTATTGCGCAATATTTTATTTATATTCTTATAGTGAGCTTCCCTACAATCGCAAAGAAAATATTTGTCCTTTATCGCTGATGAGAACTTGGACTTGGGCCTTGAGAACGGAACGAATGCTCTTTCTCGCTCGCTTACCTCAGTGCCCCCCTCTCGACTGCATCCGCCATGTTTTGTAGACAACGGGTCTATAAGTTTCTAATTTTTCCCGGGTGCCCTTTGTTAAAGCCACACTTTAACACAGCGACTAAACAACTTCCGGAGCGTCGGCTCTCTTGCTTCCGATAACCGCAGGCCGGTGGTAACGAGTGCCCGTCTTCTCCTCCTCATTTTCAAGGGCTGGTACGCACTACTGACCTGGTGTCCGCAAGCATGCTTTTATGCGTTCGGGCCTCGCACGTTGTTCGGAAAGAGTTGCGGGCAACCCTTCTGCATCATGCGGTGCCGTTGTCGCGTCGTGCAGGGGCCGGCTCTTCCTCCTCCTCTGGGACGTTGCGGGAGCATCGGCGCCGCCGCTCGGTAAGCCTGGAGCGCAACGTGGAGACGCTACTCGTGGCCGACCGCACCATGGTGGAGTACTACTCCAACGAGGACCTGCAGACCTATCTGCTCACCGTGCTCAACATGGTGAGTCGTGAGCACGTCGCATGCTGACCACCGACGTCGGATATCGAGTCCGACAAGGCGTCGACATCTTAGCGCTGCGCTCGGAGTGAGAGTTTGGCTTGGTGCTCCCTATGTCCGTGCTTGCCGAGGCAGAGATGCAGCATTCCTTCCTTCCTTCCTTCCTTCCTTCCTTCCTTCCTTCCTTCCTTCCTTCCTTCCTTCCTTCCTTCCTTCCTTCCTTCCTTCCTTCCTTCCTTCCTTCCTTCCTTCCTTCCTTCCTTCCTTCCTTCCTTCCTTCCTTCCTTCCTTCCTTCCTTCCTTCCTTCCTTCCTTCCTTCCTTCCTTCCTTCCTTCCTTCCTTCCTTCCTTCCTTCCTTCCTTCCTTCCTTCCTTCCTTCCTTCCTTCCTTCCTTCCTTCCTTCCTTCCTTCCTTCCTTCCTTCCTTCCTTCCTTCCTTCCTTCCTTCCTTCCTTCCTTCCTTCCTTCCTTCCTTCCTTCCTTCCTTCCTTCCTTCCTTCCTTCCTTCCTTCCTTCCTTCCTTCCTTCCTTCCTTCCTTCCTTCCTTCCTTCCTTCCTTCCTTCCTTCCTTCCTTCCTTCCTTCCTTCCTTCCTTCCTTCCTTCCTTCCTTCCTTCCTTCCTTCCTTCCTTCCTTCCTTCCTTCCTTCCTTCCTTCCTTCCTTCCTTCCTTCCTTCCTTCCTTCCTTCCTTCCTTCCTTCCTTCCTTCCTTCCTTCCTTCCTTCCTTCCTTCCTTCCTTCCTTCCTTCCTTCCTTCCTTCCTTCCTTCCTTCCTTCCTTCCTTCCTTCCTTCCTTCCTTCCTTCCTTCCTTCCTTCCTTCCTTCCTTCCTTCCTTCCTTCCTTCCTTCCTTCCTTCCTTCCTTCCTTCCTTCCTTCCTTCCTTCCTTCCTTCCTTCCTTCCTTCCTTCCTTCCTTCCTTCCTTCCTTCCTTCCTTCCTTCCTTCCTTCCTTCCTTCCTTCCTTCCTTCCTTCCTTCCTTCCTTCCTTCCTTCCTTCCTTCCTTCCTTCCTTCCTTCCTTCCTTCCTTCCTTCCTTCCTTCCTTCCTTCCTTCCTTCCTTCCTTCCTTCCTTCCTTCCTTCCTTCCTTCCTTCCTTCCTTCCTTCCTTCCTTCCTTCCTTCCTTCCTTCCTTCCTTCCTTCCTTCCTTCCTTCCTTCCTTCCTTCCTTCCTTCCTTCCTTCCTTCCTTCCTTCCTTCCTTCCTTCCTTCCTTCCTTCCTTCCTTCCTTCCTTCCTTCCTTCCTTCCTTCCTTCCTTCCTTCCTTCCTTCCTTCCTTCCTTCCTTCCTTCCTTCCTTCCTTCCTTCCTTCCTTCCTTCCTTCCTTCCTTCCTTCCTTCCTTCCTTCCTTCCTTCCTTCCTTCCTTCCTTCCTTCCTTCCTTCCTTCCTTCCTTCCTTCCTTCCTTCCTTCCTTCCTTCCTTCCTTCCTTCCTTCCTTCCTTCCTTCCTTCCTTCCTTCCTTCCTTCCTTCCTTCCTTCCTTCCTTCCTTCCTTCCTTCCTTCCTTCCTTCCTTCCTTCCTTCCTTCCTTCCTTCCTTCCTTCCTTCCTTCCTTCCTTCCTTCCTTCCTTCCTTCCTTCCTTCCTTCCTTCCTTCCTTCCTTCCTTCCTTCCTTCCTTCCTTCCTTCCTTCCTTCCTTCCTTCCTTCCTTCCTTCCTTCCTTCCTTCCTTCCTTCCTTCCTTCCTTCCTTCCTTCCTTCCTTCCTTCCTTCCTTCCTTCCTTCCTTCCTTCCTTCCTTCCTTCCTTCCTTCCTTCCTTCCTTCCTTCCTTCCTTCCTTCCTTCCTTCCTTCCTTCCTTCCTTCCTTCCTTCCTTCCTTCACCTATTTTTTGATACAGGAGGCCTTCTGCATACCTAGGTGCTAGAATCAGCAACTCCGTCATGAAACTTGTCGTGGCTTGCAGGGATGGAAAGGTCGCCTAATAAGCACTGCTGTGCAACGAAGAGAGCTATACACAACAGTTTTGCAGGAAAAGCGCATGTTCTCATGGTGCTCATGTATTACCTGCATGGCTATCGAACATCATTCTATTCGCGAGTGGCAGTAGGCGTTGGCGGTTCCAACTGTAGGCCCGCCTGTTTAAACGAATTACTTCTTTCATAGCATCATGCGGCGCTCGAGTTGATTTGCCCAATTGCTCCAGAGTAGCGAGAATTTCTATTCTTTAGCATTTGTTTGCCATTTAAGGCTACTTTTGCGCCCCCCCCCCCCCCCCCCCGTAATGTTTTTTGTTCGTAATCCCGATATTATTCATATACGTTCTCATTTCCGCCCTTATTGCTGTTGAAACGGACAAGCTGATCTTGAGGAATCTCGATTGCCTCATAGTGTTCCTTGTGGCACGACTACGTCAGTTGCTCACCGAGATGTTCAACTCGTCCGACGGTGCATGCTCGTCTCAGACTCAGGAAAAATAATTCTAAAAAGAAACCACAGTTCAATAAAATGACACATTCAAACTAAACAACTGTCAGCGCATGAGGGCGACAGTTGTTCAAATCCCCCATTTCGTTTTTTCGCCTCTTCCTTCGACCAATTTCTGACCTGCTGCCTTAAAAGCCCCGAGAGCACATCGCTTCTACCCTAGGGCATTCCATTTGGCTTGACCGTCGTCCCGCTTTATTATCGTTTTGCTCCAAGGCAGTCCCGCGAGCCGTTTTCGTTCACCGTCAGATCGCCTCTTATCCCGGACTTGACGGGGGCGCCGGTACCTCTCAATCACATTGCCACGTTATCGGGACGCAGCCGTGCGCGCAGGAGCAGCTAGTGCAGAGAGAACTCACTCCAAGACACTACCAGAAAGCGGCTTCCACGATGAACCTTTTTCTCGGCGCGTCATTTTTTCCCGGCAAAGGGAGCAAATGAGCTTTGTTTCATCCTCCGGGCGCCCCTCGGCAAACACGCACGTTTCCGCGGCAGCATGAAGCCAATATAAAGCCCCATGTCTCTGGCCCCAACGCCGCTATTTCTCTCTGCGTCCATGCATCACGGTTCTCGGGGGAGATGATTGTTAACTTTTCTTTTTTGTCAACTTCCTCTTTCCGACTTTTTCTTTTCTTTTTCTTCCGCGCGAGGCCCGAACTTGGAGCTCGGTAGGCCCCAATAAGACTAAAAGCTGGGAAGTGCAGAGCTTCCTTTCGCACTGCGTGCTTGCGTGCATCTTTTCCGCCTTACAGCGGACGATGAAGACAAAGCACGCGTCTGCACCGTACGTCCACGACGAGCTCAGACACCAATCCTTGCGTCTCAGGTGGCAAGTGCTGTGACGCACGATCGCGCCACTTGTTGCGTGCACCGCGGAGGAAACTGTACTTCATTTTCGGCGCAAAACTGCCCCGAACTGACTTTGTGCGCCGAGTCGGAGGCGCAGGGGCTTCTCGCGTGGAGTCAGGTTTTGTCAGCGCTGCATGCAACTAGGAGGGAAGCGAAGTTTTACGGGGTGCTGCGCTCTTCTAACTCGATAAGCCGCGGGAGGCCCGCCCAGATTAAAGTACCGCGCTCACGCCGCCATTCGTCGTGGTTGCGCTGCTTCCTCGGGCTACCGCCAGATTGCGCCCGCTTCTCTAATTAACCTCGTCGGAAACCAGTTTTTTGTCGGACGGCTATCACTCCTCGGTTTTGTATTGTCTTGCTTTGGGTGTCTTGCTTTTTCTTTTCTTCCCCTTGCGCGCGTGACCTTGATCGGCTTGACTGCTCGATTGTCGACCATATTTCTGCACTGCCGCACTGGGATGCCGCTGAGATGGCCTCACGGGGTTACTAGGCGTTGAAATCGTCCACGGTCTTAATACTTCTGCAGCGGACGGATATGACACAGGTTAATTTCATTGGGCAGTTCAGTGGTGAGGAATAGCGATGCCGCTTTTGCTTGCAAATATGTCGCTTAAAAGATGTAAGCTGAACAACATCAACTCTGGTCGGGAAGCAGTTCCCACATAACTTCTGTGGTATAATTTTCATTTGTTAACTTTGGCATCAATAAGATTGTGGGCAGGGACATTGTGCGCTTTTTTTTTTCGTGTTTACATGGCCTACGGCCGCAATCTGCGCAGCGGCTATCTAGACTGCTGGCCGGAGATAGTGTCGAGCTAGAGAAAGGTCGTTTATTTTTTCTTATTTCGTTTCCTTCGCTTGTTTTTCTTTTTTATCAGAGAAAGTAAGCTGTCCGCCCAGAGCATGTCTTTTCTCAAGTGAGAATAAGAAGGTGACGGTGTCCGGTGGCGTGTTTCATTCCGTCGCCGGCGTAGCTGGATGTAGAGATCTCCGTCAGGAGATGCTGTCTGGGAAGCTTTTCTCGCAGTGAGGGGCTGCGCGATGGCAACTGGTCTCCTAAATATTTGATTAGGATTGCGCCTGCGCACATTCCTGGCGCCACCCAGCGTCTGCTTACTATCCGCTTTCCTCTGCGCAGCACTTCACTCATTCTTGCAGAGGGGAGAGAGAGAGAGAGAGTGAGTGAGTGAGAAAGAGAAAGAGAGACAGACGCCCGGCTGCAACGGGCATTGTTGCATCTGGTGAAGCGCATGCGCACAGGAAGTTTTTTTTCTTTTTCCAGTTGGCAACTCTGGCGTTTTTTTTCCCTGGTGATTGGCTCATATATCCGGCCTCGCATTGTTTGCAGTTTTTTTTTTTTTCAAACACGTCGGTGAATGACACTGGACTGTCAGGGAAAAGGAGTGTCGGTTGCAGGGTTTTTTACGATCATGAAGTTGGAAAGAATGGCCGGGATAGTTGGCACGGATCCATTGCGGTGTGAGCAACCTTTTAACTCATCGAGTGTTATGGAGAGGAAGTTAACTCCGCGAATTAAACAATATCTTGACTAAGAAAAAAAGATGGCCGCTAAATTTCGACGAAAAAAAGACGTCATCGTCTTTTAATCCTGCTAAATGTCCGCTGGTTACGCCTGCCTTCGCCTATTCTTCTGGATGAGGTCGCGGCGCCCGCGTTCACATTCTGCATCGCTATGGTGCCTTCTTCGGCTTCGTCTTCGGTTTCAATCAGCCCGCATAACACATGCTTCGATGACTGCGAAATGAGCCCAGATATCAATATAGCTTGTTGGAGAGTTTCCCCACTCTCCGACAAATACTTGCAGGTTGCAGATACGTCACCATTAATTAAACGCCGTGGTGTTCTTCTGCGAGCACCTTGCCAGCGCCTTGCCGGTGGCTGTCTTTCTGACAATGACTCACAGAACGCTGGTTCGGAGTGGTACAGGTTGTCTGTACGGGCTTCGAGGAAGCGCGCAGAAGCTGGACGTAGGCTTTAGGTGCCCATGTTAGCTCAACTGATGAAGAAGTCCAGCAACTATGACACTAGCATAGTTTGTCGTTGGAGTTATGGAAAGTGGATTAGTGGATTAGAGGGAGGTGTTGTATGAACGACTTAATTTTCGAGATAACCTAATTTTCATTTTTCGCGCATCGCCTACAGCTCGCAAGAAATATATCCGACGAATGATTTCGGCAAAGTGTCCATATTTTTTTGGACTGCAGAACTTTTACTGTCCTACAGAAAGGGGAGTTTTTTTAGGCTCCCCACTTAGATGACGGCCAAAAGGTCTTGATTTCGGCGGCTTCGGCCAGTCGGACGGCTTCTAGTTGAATCTCTGAACTGGAGCTGAATAATGTAGCCTCTCACTGGCCGAGTGACTTTATTTTGCGACCCCAAAGGATAGGATTAAGGTTAGCTTTATTTGTGCAGAGCTTACAGAGATGTGAATATTGAACCGGGTAATAAAGGCTGCACATCGCCGGGTTCGGAAATGTATTCGTTTGCAGGCGACGCTAAGTGGTGGCCTGGCTTTTGGTTGGCGTTTTGTCAGCTGGGGGGTACCTATAGTCCTGCTGAGTCTGTAATGTTGTGTAATCTTTCGATACCACACAAGACGATCCCTATCTGTGAAGCCCTCGGTACGACCTCCAGCTCGGAAAGCGAGACCTTGAGCCAGTTCGTCAGCTGCTTCATTAAAAGCGACGGATGCGTGTGCAGGTATCCAGATTACTTGAATTTTGCGATCGTCCGTTGTGGTCCGCAGGATTCCGCTCGTCAGCGGGGAGATCCTTCCTCTGGCGAAGTTCATTACTGCACCCTTTCGGGGGGGGGGGGGTTCGGTTGGGCAGCCCCAACTCTTGCTTGACACATCTGCGAATAATTTCGTCCAGCTTTTTCTTTTCCGCCTCTTTTAGATTGAAGAAGAGAGCTACGTATGCTATCCCGCTTATTACGAAGGCTTGTACGAGTCTAATTAGATTTGTTCCTTTCATTACGTATCGCCTTTTGACGACCTTACGGATGAGGCTTATGGTCTGCTGCGCGCAGAAATTCGTGATCTCAGCACGTTGGTCCTGTCTGAAACTAGAAGTAGAAAGTACCGTGGTACAATTTGCTGGCGGGCTTTCTTTCCGAAGAGGATATGCCATTCTTTCTAGAAACGGCTTTCCTCGCTACTCACGGCTGGGTGCTGAAGCGGATGTTTAAAGGGTTTAACCTTCCTGAACCATCGCCCGAGTTTCTGTCCGTTCGCTCGTTTTTGTTTATTTGCTTTTTTTTTATATCGCTTCTCTCTCAGTGAAGTGTCCAGATGATCCCAGAAACTTCCACAAAAAACCGGTCGGAGCTTTCGACGGCTCCTGCGAGTAAAGCTCTATATTGACAGTGAGAGCGAGACGAGTTAACGAAAAGAAATTTTTAGGGGCCTGACTGGAGATTGCGGAATTCGGCAGGTGCTCCAGTCACTTCCAAAGGTGTTGTCTTCGAAAAACAACATATATCAGTGTTCTTTCCTTTTTATCCACTGTCGATTTACCGTTGAGGTGAGTGTCGCGACAGTGGGGCACCACTTACCAAAGCATATGATCTTTGTATGTGCTTTGCAGCATCAAAAAGCAGACAGACCTTGATCGGAGTAGAGGGGAGCACGAACGGGCCTGCTGCATTAGTTCCGTGAAAGTCAATGTTCGCTAAATATTCTTATACCTTTATTTTTGCCGAACTCGCAAAATAATTAGCTCACGAAGAATAAGTCATTTACAGTACGCCAGAAGTTGTACTTATTAGTTGCGTGACGGCTGTCTTAGGCACGATACAAAGGAGGCGCGGCTAATTGTCGGCCTATCTTATTTCGTTAACAGTTATTTTCAATTTGTTTGGAATTATTACTTATAATTTCACTCGCTGAAAACATCTAATCTTGTTAGGTAATGTTACAATCCAACGTATTTTTCCTTGAACAACCCCTACATATAGCCTTCGTAGGTTGCGAAAAAGCGTTTGACTCATTCGAAATCTCGGTAGTCATACACATATTATGCAACCAGGGTGTAGAATACTCATTAGTAAAATCACTGGAAAAGGTCTATAGCGGCTCAACGGTCACCGTAGCCTTCTCTAGAGGAAATAATAAAATCCCTATAAGGAAGGGTGTCAGACAGGGAGACACGATCTTTCCAGTACTACTCACAGCGTGTTTACAAGAGGTATTCAGGGATCTGGATTGGAAAGCGTTAATAGAGAATACCGTCTGCGATTCGCTGACGACATTGCCTTGCCTAGCTCAGGGGGCGAATTCACACTGCTTAACTAAGGGGGCATGATAGAGGACCTAGAGAGACAATGCAGGCCGGTGGGTCTGAAAATAATAACGAGAAAACTAAATTAATATTCAGCAGTCTTGGAAGGCAATAACAGTTTATGATACGCAGCGAAGCATAAGGGAATACATCTACTTAGAGGAGGTAATGACCGCAGACCCGGACCACGTGAGTGAAACAATTAGGAGAGGAAAAATGGGGCAGAGTGCGTTTGACAGGTACTCCAGATCGTGAATAAGTTGTTTACGAGTATTCTCAAGAAAAAAAGTATATAACAGCTCTATCTTAACGATACCCATTTTATATACCAGGTGTTTCAGGGAAGACTCTAAGTAATTCTCAAAAATAGGTTTTTTGAGGTAAAAATATGGCTGTTTTAAGCATAGTATTACCAGTGTTGGCGCACACCAAAAAACCGGTGAATCGTTTTATGCAATAAACTGGTTAACTAACTTTTAATGGTGAACATTTTAACTATTAGAGTTAGGCACCTAGTTGCAATCGGAGATTTGTAGCCGGTTTTTAGTAATATCCATATTAGTTTTTACAATTTAGAAAACGTGATTACCCTTGGCGCTGTGGCTCGACAAATTTGGCTTTTTTGACTAGTTACGCGCACTGGAAAGGTTGCTTCGCCTGCATGCGTTTCGAAAGTGCTTGCATATTGGCGCGGTGTAGCCAAATTTTGTCGAGCAACAGCGCCGAGGATAATCGCGTTTTCGAAATTATAAAAACTTATATGGCTATTACTAACGACCGGCTACAAATCTTTAATTGCAACCAGTTGTCTAGCTGTGATACTTAAAAAGTTGATTATCAGAAATTAGTTAACCAGCTTACTATTTCGAAAATGACCGGCTTTACGGTGTCCGCCAACACCTATAATACTTTTCTTCAAAAGCCATATTTTTTTACCCCAAAAGCCTATTTTTGATTGGTTTGCTTGGTTTGTTGGGGTTTAACGTCCCAAAGCGATTTACAGGCTGTGAGGGACGCCGTAGTGAAGGACTCCGGAAATTTCGAACACCTGGGGTTCTTTAACGTGCACTGACATCGCACAGAACACGGGCCTCTAGAATTTCGCCTCCATCGAAATTCGGCCGCCCCCGCCCGGATCGAACCCGCGTGTTTCGGGCCAGCAGCCGAGCGCCGTAACCACTGAGCCACCGCGGCGGGTAAAATTACTTAGTCTTCCCTGAAGCATCTCGTAGAGCTTTAAAATGTTACTTAGCACTGAAGCATGACCATGCCTTCAAAGCAAAGCTGTTGAAACGTGCGCTTCTTGTCTGAACGTTGAGCTTTATTTTTACTGACTTCATTTCATTTTTCTCGACGACGTTAAGTTTATCAAGTGCGCCAGTGCCTCCATAGTTACTTATTTCCACCGATCGGCTTCTCGCACTTTCCGAGAATCGCTTCGTTCTTATTGGCTGTGTTGTTGGTCGTTGCCTAATATTTACATTTCGTTTTCTCCCCGGGCACAACTTGAGCAGCTGCGTGTCGATCTCGAATTGTCGACAGCGACGACAGCAGTCCAATTTGTGGCTAGCGTACGGCGTTCAAGCAGTCCTCGTTTCTGGCGACGCGGTGCGGGTAACAAACCAAAAGCAAAACACCAACGCAGAGTTTTCACCGTGTTTGCGGTTTCAAGGCTGCCTGCTAGAAATTCACTTCTGAACCGCGGATATTCAATTTGCATTTGATGAGATTTCTGAAATCACCCTCAGACAACATCGCTTTTTTTTTTTATGTGTGCGCATGTGTCTCTCTTAGTGGCATTTGTTTTTCTGCTTTACGTATACATTGTGCTGGTTTCGTAGAAGCCGTTTAGGTATTTGTTTGTTCTTTTATTATTTTTATTTTGAGAAACTCTGTCGCTCGCGCCATCGCACACCCAAGAGCACCTCGTTCTGAGCCGCTAAGCGAACCGGCACGACCCATTTTTCTGTGTCGAAAGGGAAGGAAATGAAGTTCGCGGAAATTTACGAGGATTCTGAATTTCTCCAGATTGGTGAAAGTGCATTTTTAACGTTTCTTTTTTTTTTTTTTTTTGAGCGTCGACTGTGCTGAAATTTGTGAGTTGTAACTCATGAACGGGCCGGTGTATGTACTCATTCGCACGTGTCATCCAAGCGGTGATGAGGTGGAGGACGACTCAAGCAGGCTGGCTGGCCATCTCACACATTTTCATCCTCAATCCTCACTAAGTAAATGGCGGGAAATATGAAATTTGGGATCAACTCTTGATAAGTTTTAAGCTATTACATTTTTTTTTACTGAATTAGCGGTTATAGCAAGATTCCCCCCCCCCCCCCTTTCACAAGATGTGGCCGTCGTCTGTATGAAATGCTGTCATCATTAGCAAGTTCACATCACGCATCGTCATCGGTCAGTTCACTTAGGGAACCCATGTCTCATGTGACCCATTAATTTACAAAAGGTCATGGCGACTCATTTAACTGTGTTCGTTTCAGCTAAATGAACTCGTAGCTGGACCCCCATCACATGCACTCTTATTACATTCTTTCAACCCCTGACCTTAGTAAGCCCTTAATACATATCACAGTCGCTTAAACTAGTGCCACGTTACGTGAGCGCTCTTCAACATTTTTCTTTTGCTTTACTTTCCCGCATTCCTGTTCAGGTTTCCACCTTGTTCCACGACGCGAGCATCGGCAACGCCATCAACGTGGTCTTGGTTCGCATGATTCTACTGGAGCCGGAAGCCGCTCAGGTAAAAGCATCGCTCTGGCTGCGTTGCTGCTCACAGATCGCGCGGTTATTTTCTCGAGAATCCCATATGAGAGAAGCTTTACGTCGACACTTGAACAGGGTCACGAACCTTTCCTGACTCGATTCGCTGCACGGCGGAGGCGACATTTTCGCCTTGAAGATGTACGCTCTCACGTCCCCGTCGTCGGCACCCACTGTACTGAACGGCTGACAAACAAATAATGCTCCTAGCACGTGTTGAGGTCCTAGAAGGATAAACCATGACACGAGGAATATGGTGAAGTGGTTTACCGTGACATATTAGGTATGCGCAGAAAAATATTCATTGTTCAGTGTGTATTTATCATTTTTAAATACTTGCTTCGAGAAGCTATGACGTGAACGTCCGTGCATTAGCAGATGTGCGGCCGTTAATGTACGAATCAGAATGGCGTTCTAAGCTTCCAGTGGGCTTAACTTCTAGGCCTCGCCTTGTCAGGGTGCCCGCCGGCTGCTCTGATGGATCTGGGCTTTCTAGTAACAGCAACGCAGACTTTCAGGTATACGAATACAAAGCAATAGAAGGCCGCCAGCAGTAAGGTAAATATTGGAACAGCCATTATGGGCGCCTTAAACTGCTCAGCTTTGTCCGGTTCGTGAAATATTGAGCTCTTGAGTGTCATCTATTTTGATCGTGACCGTATTACGGCATTTTTACTCAATAAAACGGAGATAGTCTGGACACTGTCTACGCTCATACATGCGCAAAAGTGTGCGTTCTCTGTCGGCCCAGAAATAGATGGATTGTTAGGTGCATTAGACAGCGCACCTAATACACGGGCTGAATCGAAGTCACCCCTAAAGCTACTTCATTCCTAGCCGCTTTCACTCCTGGAAAATCGAAATGAGCCTGAATAAGAAGAGAAAGACGGGAACGTGAAGAAATTGTTGTCGCCTTCCTCGCTTCTAAGAGACAGTGTTTTTTTTAGCGCGTTTTACTATACCTATGCAATGCATTTGTGAAATTTTAAAAGCTGGTTTCTTTTATTATTGAAACTAAGCCATACCGCGTTTACGCAACGCAGCAGCTGTTCTTTTTCAGTTGGCTTGTCAGCAGGAAACGATCTTTTTTTTTTTTTGGCTTAGCCGTATGTGGCGGGAGCTAAAAAAAGTAAAAAAGAAACAGGGTGTGAGTAGCTCGCTCAGATATTGCGTGCTAACCACGTTACCGGCGGCTTCTCGATACCCCGTTTCTTGTGAATCGCACTGCCGAACGGGCACTGAATTGCATCATCTGTAGGCGTCGCTTGTGAAGCTTAAACGAGATGTCCGGAACGATCGGTTCCGAAGACGTGCTCCGTATCTTCAATAGCGCGGCCTTTGGAGTTAGAACCTCTCGCAAAGCCTGCATGTAGTGCACACAACACGTATCGCGTAGAGTGGATAACCGATCCTGTCATACAGTGAATACCAATGGACGGAGAAAGTAGTCTGGGCGACAGATAATTGGATGGAGAGAAGTTTTAAAATCACCAGTAATTCGGCGGCCACGGCGGGCGCAGCTGGAAATTGAATTTGGGGTCGACGGTAGAAGCAGGCCTTTGTAGTGCAGTGTGCTTATCGACTGGGCTGTCTATGACGGAGGATATAACCAAGAAATTCTATACTTGTTCAGGGTGGCTTTGCTCGCCCCTTGCGTAGTATCGTCTCCGTTCGAGCGCAGACAGTGAACCAGTGAGAATAGACGTATTTCACCAAAAAAATAGGAAAACGAAACTATGTAAACGGGGAGTACACTTTAAGCAGAAAGGAGTAAAATGGGAGTAAGGTGTTTTAAGGGAGTGCGCTACAAGACAGTTTACTCCCCATTTTACTCCCATATAGGCACATTCGTGTTTCGAGTCTAGGTATATGGAGCCGAGGCTCAGTGCTTCCGTCGTTTGTCGCTCTGGTCAGCGCTCGTGGGAACCCGCGCCCCTCGGCGTACCACTTTGCAGGAGGAACCTCTGCCTTCGTCGGAAGAGCTGGATCAGCTTCGTGTGGACGAGTCGGCGGACGGGACGCTGAAGAGCTTCTGCCGGTGGCAGCGCTTCGTCAACCCGTCGGACGAGAGCCACCCCAACCACCACGACCTGGCCATCCTGGTCACCAGGCAAGTGCGCGCATCTCCCCCCCCCCCCCCCCCCCCCTCTTCCATTGGGCGCACACTCGCCGCGAGCGTGGGCGGCACACAGGCAAACGCTTAGCATTCGTGGTCCTCCTTGTGTTGCTCCAGCAGTATGCGAACCAACGCATTGTTTTTACTTGGGCATTGATTGCTTCGCAAGTACGAATTGTGTTTTTTTTGTGTGAACATCGAGTGGAGCCGGGCACCGGTGTGTTTTTTAATGGGCACACAGCTTTCCTAATGCCAGGTGCTTGGTTTTCTGTGGGGCGCAATGAGTGGGAAAAGGGTCCTTGACGAAACCGCCGCTTCGACAGGTAGCTGATTCATTCCGCCGTCGGGCATATTGAATTCACCTCTTGCGGTAAATTCCTGTCATGGCCACAGGATGCATGGTCCGCATTGTACCGTAAGCTCGATGCAGAAGTGCCGTAAATGTCGGTATACAGTCCGCGGGCTATACATGTATAAGATAAAACTTTGGGTTCGCGGGCTTTCTAAAGCTACAGACTATATAATGTTTTATTTTTCAGTATCGCCCAATATGACATCAAATGCCCAAAGCGATTCTATGCACCGGGCGCCGGCTCTGGATGCGAACAATCTTGGAAAAAAAATTTTTCTTTCAGTTAAAAATTAAGCCGTGGGAACTATGCATTAGGTGCGGACTGTAAACCGCTATTTACGGTAAAAATAAATTCAGCTGCCTAGAGCGTGCAAGGTGTACCCTTTCATACTTGTTCTTGCGTTGTTGTAGTTTGGAACTATCCTGGTTCTATCTTCTAGTTTGTATCTAGTTTGGAACTTGGAATTTAGTAAATGTTCTAGTTTGGATTTCAACGCGTTACCCAGTGCCTGGTTTCTAGCCACTGCCTTGACTGGTAGCTTCGGTGCTGCCTCACGCTCTGTCGCAGTCGCGGTGTGAAGATGTAGCGCCTGCCGGTTCTGGCGAAAGAGCCGGGTTCAGAGGGTTTTCCTCATGTAGTTTCGTTTTGTGTGTGCCCGGTACTCTGCGCTATTCGGTCATGAGGGCCACTGAGACGAAAACAGCGGCGGCTGCCACCTTTTTCAATCAGCAGCCACGAACCACCTACGCATGGAAGGCTCACTCTCTCTCTTTTTCGCTCTCTCGTTGCAGTTCAACCCTTCGTTTCAAAGTGTATGGGGTTTTAAATGGGGAGGAATATATATGTTCTCTGCCCACGTTTGACAGTCAAGCCGCTGTACCCCACTCCGTGATCTCAAGCGCCATAGCCGCGTAAGCCGACCACGGGAACAAAGGAATGTGACATCGTGGCGACAGACAAGCGGCGTTTAATTTATTGCTGCTATGAACAACAAAGCCGGCTAGCGACAGCCGAAGATAAGTTTCTCCGAAGGGCTACACTAGAGAGTCAAGGACGCCGGGCCAGGGCTGGGCGACGCCCATGCTCCAAGGCCGGATGGAGCGAGCTCACGAGATCCGTTCCTGCGTGGCTACATACCGCTCGCGAAGTTACCAAGCTTAGAATTACCGAAGCCCAATACCAAAGATGATCTTTCCGCTGCGCCGGCATGGTGCTCGCACCGTTCATGACGCTTGCTATGGCAGCACAGGCGCCCTCCCTTGCTAGCTAGCGTAGCTAAGGAAAGAAGGACGGGGACTGTTGCGGGAGGGTTGTATGGGGCGGACTCGACTCCAGGGGGAGTTCGCCTCGCGAGTCCCATCAAGTGAATCCACCTAGGAATCCCTCCTGCCTTTTCTTCTTTCACCTGGTGTTAGTAATTTTTTCATGCATATCGGTGCATGCAGAGATTGTTCTAGTGTACCCTCAGAATGACAAAACTCCGATCCGCTGCATTCAGGGTATGCTGTTGCGGTGCAACGCGTGAAGTAATAACAAGAATTGGTTTTTAGGAAAGGAAAGGAGCCGTTATTCTCTCACTGCTTTGTGTTGCGAGATTTTTTTAAAGAACATTTTAATTTCGCTACGCCTTCGCTTAATCGTTAGGAGACAATAATACAACACGGCTTCGGGAGACAGGAAAGCTGCTCAGCTTTAGAAATCCCTCCCATTCTGCTAAGAGCAAAAAGGTGCGGCGCAGGCTTGCGACCGTTCTTCAGTGCGTCAGTGCGGGGCTCCGTGTCTTCGGCGTAGACCTGCAGCAGAATCGCTCGAAAGTGTTTCGCCTTGTCGCCAGCGTGTTGGCGTTAAAAGAGAAACGTGCCCCGTGCTCTCTTGCAGATTCAACATGTGCGCTCCGGGCCTTGAGCTGTGCTCGACGCTGGGTCTGGCCGAGGTGGCCGGCATGTGCCAGCCACAGCGCAGCTGCAACGTCAACCAGGACTCGGGCCTCACGCTCGCCTACACCATCGCCCACGAGATCGGACACAAGTGAGTGACGGGAATACGCGTGGTTTTTGGGTGGGCATACAGATATCCTTTTCGAGGATGTTTTACGTAGCAGCAAGCAGGCCGTCACCAGATCGCCGTATAGCTCCGCGATGGTCGGATGTTTATGGGAATCCCCCAAGGTGGAATTACAGATCTATTCCACGTGCCTTGTGGGATTCCCATAAACATTTGACCAACACTGTTCCCACTTAGAGTTATTGATTCCTTCGCTGTCGCTCTACCATATGCTAGCCGTCCCGGTTAGCTCTACCTGTTGGTTGAGCGACTGCTCAGATAAAGGGGTGGTACTGGGTTCGAACCCCGGGCCAGGACGAATTTTTCTTTAGGCTGTGGCTAGAGTTCCGTCCAGACGGAACTACAATTTGCGCTAGAGTTCCGTCCGGACGGAACTACAATTTGCGCTAAAGTTCCGTCCAGACGGAACTGCTAATAGCTATTGGGTTCCGTGCAGATGGAGCTGTATCTGACACCATACAGTTCCGTCCAGCATTATCTGCCACAAGAGTTATGTCCAGACGGAATTAAAGTTGGTGTTAGGGATTGGGAACCCAGTTTGCTTGCAGACTTTTGCATACCCGTTTAAAAAAGTGGCAATCCTGTTCCGTCTAGTGTGTGACAGCGCTTCTAGCGTCGACTGAACCGAAATAAAAGCAATAAAAGCGTGTAGCAACTAATGTTTGTACACTTTATGACGGCATGCGCTAGGCGTATAGTCTAGACAGTAAGGACATTAGACAGTTTTAGTTATGTGTACGTAGAACCTTCACTAACGTAAACGTGAGCAGTCTACGTAGCGTACGCTCGTGCTTTCGTACTTTTTTACCGCTTCGTACTGTTTTAGCTACACGTACGGGACGCAAACTGTGTACACCTGCCATAGAACCTAAAAAATGCGCTAGCATGTTGTGCCGCGCCATCTAGTACAGATAAAGAAAACTAATTTTCTTTCACACTCGTTGCTATGACGACCACGAACGCTTCTGCGTCAGGCTTAGGAGCTGCTGAAATGGATTTCTAACTGGAAAACAAAAGCTAGTTCTCACCTAGACCTTCATGAGAGAGCAAGAATGGGCCAACTGAAGGCAAATACAGCAGTTTACAGCACGATACCACGTCGAGGGATTAGCGACGAAGCTGTTATCGTTGTGAAGCGGGCGGGCAGGGCGCCGCCATTTTGCCAACGCCACGTACGCAAGCAACGTGAAGACCGCAACGCAATGATCCGAATCTCGCGTACGTCCGTGCGACTCACGCAGACACTTCACGTTCTGCGAATGCGCACTGGTGACCCGTAAGCGCTCTACGTACGTGAAGCTTCTACCTAAGTGAAACTAAAACTCTCTACTGTATGGACAGAACTCTAGCTGCATTAAATATACCGTCTGGACGGAACTGCAGCGGCGGCAAATGTTCCGTCTGGACGGAACGCTAGACACTCCGTTTTCTTTAACTACGAGGTTTCTGTTGGAAGAGATAGAGAATCGTTTGTACAGATAGAGCATCGAGTACGAGGTTGCAATCACTGTACGAAAGAACAGCAGTGCGACAATAATGTCGAAAAAGAAAAAAAAAACTACTGTAAATTGGTGCGTAGTTCTTGTCGAAGTGGTGTGTTCGATATACCGGAACTCGCGAAATAGTTCGATATATCGATAACTTTGTATGCAATAAATGACAATAGATAATTTTATCTGTAGCTTAGAAGCAAGAATACATTGCCAAACGCAAGTGACGTGCTTCATGCAGTAACGTGCCGCCCTGCCTGCGTGCTGTGCTGACAGAGAATCGAAAGCTAGGCGTTGCTAGCCCTAACCTGCTTCGCATCGAAGTCGCAGCACATGATGCTGTGGAGCTAGCCACATATCAAGAAATTGTTACCAAGGCACTATAACACTATACCACTTGTTACCAAGACACTATAGATAGAATAATGTAATTAAAGCTAAGGTACAGTAAGTTTTCGCAACGCCTTCGGCAGCGAAGCATGCTAGGCGAAGACCGCGCGGCGCTAAGCTTCAGTTAGGTTAGCTTCACCGCAGTGAAGCCGCCTCCGCCGTGAAGCCGCCGCCGCCGTGAAGCCGCCGTGATGTCTCGTCACGTGGTTTCACAGGGCTGGAGCTGCCAGCAGGTGCCGAAGGCTGCGCAGCCGACCCGTCCTCATGCACGGAGAGAAATTGAAGAGCGCCATTAGGAGAAGCGCCACTTGCAGGGGCTTGACACGCCTTTCAATATCGTATGTTCTGCTCAACACGAGTTCGATAAACGCGAACAGCACCACTATACTTGTGCATGACATTTTAAAGGGGATGTCCTGACCCTTCGATATAAACAAGTATTCGACATATGCGAGTTCGATATATCCGGGCTCTATAAACTATTGACTCATTGTGCTGCCTACATTGCGGCTAAACCGAGATGTGCGGTCTACGAGCGCTACTGTCCGCCAATTGTGGCGGCTCGAGTGGCGTTCCACAGTTAACGCATTGCTTTTAAGCGTTACAAGAAAACGCAAAAGGGACGTGAGTGGCGTCCTGCATGGATGCGTTGAAATCCAGTGTTTGTCGGTTTCGCGAGCCGTTTTCACCTGCCGGGCGCCCCCTTTCTTTAGAGCCAAGGCTATGGGCGGAGCTATATGTCACTCTTGGAGGGAGGGGTCCAATTCGCACCGCTCATCCTGCATGTTTCCGCGCCTGATAACTTGCTCCTTCGACAACTGTGTCGCGTGCTGTCCACTCTGCTCTCCGACCGCTTCTTAGGCACGTGAATTTCGCTGTGCGTGACCTCGAAGCACGTACTGAAGGTTCCGGAGAGACTCGACGCTCCGTAAGCAGTTTCGCTTCTAGTGGACGTGAGCGCAGTGTCAAGAGGAGCATTAGAAATCGTATGGACATCTTTTTTTCGCATATTGGCGAAGTTTTGTTCGTAGCGAAAGTTTTGTTCACGCGACCTCCACTCTGTATGACTTAAGGGGCACTGAACTGAAAGCTAACGTCGACGATGAATTCGCTAATTTTTTCTTGCGTGTTAAAACAGTGCGTGATTATAGCGCTGTCCGTACCAGAAAGTGGGGCCCCTCTAATCAGGTGGTGCGAGTTGCGGATTTCACTTCAGTACCGACAGACAGACGCGGTGTCACGACACAAAGTGCACATATGAACCCGGCAGAAGCCACTGCGATTTCGCTTTTGTAGCGAAAGCTGCAATAGGCTAGCAGAAGCGCATTTCGCGGTGCCTGCCAAAGGCCACTACTACGCATGCGCCGTTGCTATGGCAACCAGTACGATGGCTGCCATGGTGCCGCAGCGCCGCAGCCGCTTCGCCGCACTGCGCATGCGCAGAGTCGCGCCGCGCAGCTGGGACATAAGCCGGAAGAGATGCGCTCGCTCCTCAGACGCGCACCATGGAAGAAGGCGGCCGTCACGGCAGCAGTACAGGCTGCGTGAAATTGAGTCTTCCGATCCAGAAGTCGTTGCATGGCACAAGACCGACCGACAGCGTGAAAACCAAGCGAGAAAGGCTAAGCGGTCGGCCGAGACGCCCGAAGAACGAGAGGAACGTCTCGCGAAGAGACGCCGCCAAGCTGCTGAACGACAACGACGGCGTGTCGCTACCGAAATGTCAGTAGACGAAACTGCTTTCGCTACGTATATCCTGGCCTAGCTGAGCTAAGCCACTGCCAATTTTTTCCCTACAGAACACGCTTAAATGCGCGACTCATTAGCGTACCTTCGGCCAACTTGGACGTTCTGAATTTGTGACGAAGTTAATTTAACCATTTCACTGAGAAAATATTACCCATTTGGAGAAAAATTTTCAAATCTTCAAAATTGTCCCGGGAACGGGCCAAAATTACATGGAAAAACAAATTAGCCTCCGAGATGATAATTATGGGATTTTTGTCACTTCCTGATGCGGCATCGCTTTCAGGGTTTCAGGGTTATGTTTTGCTCATTTATGTCACATAAAGTTGTTATGCAAGCAAATAAGTAGATGACCGGCTTTCTAAATCGCTCGTGTGTGCAAGGAGAGAAAAAAAAAACGACTAAAAGACACACTCGCTGGGCTCCTATGAACTCAGGTTGCTTTCTGTGCTTTCGATGTTCTAGTGGTTGTAAGGGCGTGACCCTTCAAGTCACGACCCCCAACACCTCTCCCTATGATTTAATAAATGTTTTCACCACCACCACCACCAGTTGATTTGGTGGAGGATTCGTAGCGCACTGCCATCGTAGCGCACTGCCGCTTTTGGACGGTAGACGGACGACACACATGGAACATGTGAAATTTAACTTTATCAAACACGATGGTACAGACAACACGTGCTTGCAAAAGTAACGAACACTTATTTAACACTCAGCTACCAAAGCTGACTGAAGACTTAGCCGCCAAAGCTGACACTACATTACACTCAGCTACCAAAGCTAACGACGGCTTCCCGAAAGTCGGGGCTCGTCTTTCTTCGGTCGACGAAACCTGATCGAGGACCGCCTGAAGCCACGCAACACGCTGTTTTATAACCACGAGCGAAACTCCAAGAAGCGAGCTGAGGCGGCACTGAGAGAGATGACGATAATGAAAACATTTAATGAGGAAAAAAGCGGAGGGGAATTAGGGGAAGGTGGTCGGGTCCTCATTCCAGGATTCCGTTGACAAAGGTCTTCGTCCGTGCTCTTTCGACGAGGGCTCGTTGGTCGGCGAGGTCCGAGCCGGACAGAAGGGCAGCCTCCCATCCTTCCCACGTTGGCTGTTCTGTTTAATATGTATAGTGAAACCAATGCAGTCAGCGTGAAGCTGCCCATCTCTCCCCCAGGTCTTCCCGGTTGTGCTCGAACTTTGGCTGCTGAGCCAAAGTACCCGGATTCGAACCGCGGCCACGTTTCGATGAAGGCGAAATGCAAAATGCACCCGTGTGCTGTGCGATGTCAGTGCACGTTAAAGGTCTCAGGGTGGTCCGAATTATTCCCGAGTTATCAACTGTGGCACCTCTTTCTTCTTTCACTCCCACCTTCCTCCCTTGCCCCATGGCGGGGTTTAGGTGTCCACCGAGAAGTGAGTTTTTGAAAAAACCTTCAGTTCTACGAATCCGCAAGCGGTAGCGCCAAATGTACTTCGCTTTTACACAGTTTTCTCGCTTATAAAAGAGAACCCGAACCGCGCCGTAAGGGAAGGGAGGAAGGTGGGAGTGCAAGAAGAAAGAGATAAAGAGGTGCCGTAGTGGTGGTCTCCGGAATAATTTCGACCACCTGGGTATCTTTAACGCGCACTGACATCGCACAGCACACGGGCGCCTGTGCGTTTCTCCTGCATCGAAACGCGGCCGCCTTGGCCGGGTTCGAACCCGCAAACTCTGGCTCAGTAGCCGAGCGCCCTAAGCACTGCGCCTCCGTGGCGGGTAGTGCAATAATTTCGAGCACTTGGAGATATTTAACGTGCTCCGGCATCGCACGAGGCGTTAGACACGCACTGCGTGAACAGGATGTTCACCTGATCGCGGGGAAGAGCTGCGCGAGGTCAGCAGCAGAATGTAACCAATAAACAGCTCTCGCTGTCATCGCAGCTGTCGAAACTGCCGTCTCTGGACATCCTACGTTACCGCAAGAAGCAGCTTGAAAACGGTGGTATCGCAACTCGCCATAGTACTCCCGCATACTGCATGCACTCTTGCTCACCTGCAGTTTGAGCATGTTGTCAGCGTCGCGACACTTCGCCTTGAGTCTCTGTCACCGGTAGAGTATTGCACTGACTCTGTCCTGACCGAGGACAGGGGCCGCGACGTCGCTGTCATCGGCAGTCGCGTTGCGACTGTTGAAAGCGTTGACGTCTCTTCGCTGCCAGCGTGCTGATCATTTGTCATGTTTGACAGGGGCGTCTACTAGCCAGTGTGGTGCACTATATGAGGACTGGCTTGCAGCCTAAATGCTAGGAACGTGTGGTTCTACTCAAAGCATCATGGACAAAGCTTGACCCTCTTACGCGTGTCATCGCTGTTTTTTTTTTTTAAATCTTGCGAAAGAGGGCAGTTATTTTTTATTTTTGCTAAAGCTTTTGGTTCCGTTTCTTGCTGGCTTTTTTTCTGATGGAGATCAGATCGTGTAGCATAGTAAGCACTTAAATTAGCTCGCTGATAATCGGCTTTCGTGATATTTTCACAGTGGTCCGGTACGAACGTGGTGACAGTAAAGTAAGTGATGTGAAGGACGCTGGTGTTTGTGTCGGTCATGTGTAAAAATATATTCACAAACTTTTACGCGCCATAGCTACAACTAAAACACGAGGCACGTGGTGGCGGAGGCGTTCGAATTATTTCCGAGCACTGAAAGTTCGCTAACGAGCTCCAAAGTTTCGCCACAGAGACGACGCTTTTGCATTTCGCTTTTCCCGAAACGCGGTTGCCGCGACAGGGATCGAGTCCAGAGACTTATGCTGAACAGCAGAACGCTGTAGTCGATGAAACGCCGCGGCAGGCTTGTTAGTCACGTTCCATTGGATACTATCTGGACAGTTAAATGTTTCACCATGGATGTTATTTTCCTTGACTAATTTTCATTGTACTAAGTTGACCTTCATATTTACTTTAGTGATTATCGTATCAACGTCCGCTCCCGCCTTTTTTTCTACTTCTTTCCCGCTTATACTGATCGCTAACGGCACTCTTCGTGTCATGTCACTCGTCGCGTTTATCTTCATATTGTCTAACCCTTAATACAGCTTTGTTCCAAAGATATGTCGAAAGTAATCCGACTTACCGTGCAGCTGCACTGCTTGTCAAACGCTTAGTGGTGGTGAATAAAACTGTTTGACAAAACCGCGGCGTAGTGCAAAAAGACTTGCCTCGGAAAGCGGATATTCTCTTAAAATGCAGTTTACTACAGACCGAGATACGCTTTTTTTTTCCTCCCGTTTCCAGTCTGGCCTCCCCAGTATGCTATAGCCGTTATCGACTGCATAGTTTCTGGAACCACTGAATCAACTTGTTCGAGTCCTGCGTACTGTTGATAATAGGCGCTTGTAGTTTGTCTGTCTGCACAAACAATAGTTTGCATACCCTGTACAGCTAATCAGCGAAACTTTGAAGGTTCCAAAGTTGGTGGCAGAGGCCCACAGAGAAGGCTATCCTTTATCACCAGGGACGAGAAAAGAAAGACGACATGGCCGCTACCACTTCTGTAACGTCGTGCTGGACCATCATGCTGATCAATCAGCAATTAGCCGAATTCTCTGTATTATTTTGAAAATGTGAAAGCGGCGGTAATGGCGGCGTGCGAAATAGAATCCTGAGCATCTTGTTGGGAAAAACTACTCGACTAAGTGGCAAATGTTAAGCTCAATGATAGTTGGGAAGCTATTCAAGCAGAACGATGTAGCCTAGCTTGTAACATTTATATTTCGCGAGTACTTTTTCGCGCTGACCCCGACTCTCCTATTTCAGGTCTCTTAGACAATGCAACTGGAGGACAATGTGAAGACATGAGTGATTTACGTGACGTTATCATAACGCACCACCGGGGACAAGCGACTGAGAGTAACAAGACTACTTACACGCTGTGTGTCACTTTCCTGCGTGTCCTTTGTCTCCGCTGCTGCTCTACTCTAGCGTCAAGATGCTCCACCGGGGAGCCCGAAAGTCTATTGTAGTTTATTCAGATCTCTGTCACTGCTGACTCACTGGATGGCTTTGACAGCGTGTTATTCTGCGCAGCTTCGGCATGAGCCACGACGGGCCGCACAACGGATGCCAGGCGCCGGCGGGTCTTCGGCAGCACGTGATGGCACCCCACCTCAGCTCGGACCCGTCGCCGCTCGTCTGGTCCAATTGTAGTCGAGAAGAGATCACCCGCTTCCTAGAGTGAGTGCGGCCTCTGCGCTAATCTCTCTCTCTCTCTGTCTTTGGCGGCTGCACGGTTCGGCTGCCGGTTGATTGGCCACCCTGTATAACATTTGCATGAAGATTGTAAAAGCGATATTTTATTAATGCACACAAAAAAGAAGTGAACAAAGGTTGACGGGGAGCCTCAGTCTGCTGGTCAACGTTTCGACAAGGGAAGTTGTCTTCGTATTCTTGTCGAAAAGTTGGCTAGCAGACTGAAGCTTCTCATTTCGTTGTTCCTTTTGTTTTGTGCTGTCGAGAATCCCATCTTCCTGCATTCTCTATATCTGTAGCGCACCGCGGTCTGATAATAGTGTCTCTGGCACTCATATCTTCCGCATTAATCTGAAGCTCCTAAGATGATGCTGTACCAACTGACTGAGGGCCAGTTACCTGTGCCGTTTGTTCAAACGCCGACTGTTCGCCACAACTTTTGTGTGCAGACCTGCGATTTTAGTTATTGTGGTGCACGTAAAGTGCACGTAAATTGCACTTTACGTACGTCGTTACAGGGAAATAAATAGCAGCTACGTCGTAAAATTGACGTCGGTACGACTCGTGAAATAAAATTCTCGTATTTGTCGATTCTTATCTACTGATGGGCGTTTGGTGGTTTGATGGGCGTAAAGTGCACGTAAAGTGCACTTTACGGGCACGTAAAGTGCGGGCACGGATCAGGCACTAAATTCAGTGGATGACCGCTGCTCCTTTCCGCGTCACTGTGCCGACTTGCGGTAATTCGTGCGTCGCAGCCGCGACTGGGGCAGCTGCCTGGACGACGAGCCGCTGGCGCACCAATTCACCTTCCCGCTGCTTCCTCCGGGCGCCATGTACGACGCCGACCACCAGTGCCGGCTGCAGTACGGCCCCGCCGCCCAGCACTGCGCCGGCATCGAGGTGAGCGGGCTCCTTCTCTCTCCTTCTCTCTCCTCCTCCCCTGTCCTCTCTTCTTCCTTGTCACTTGTCCCCACTGCGTGTCGCTGATTTCATGCTGGCCGAGCGTCTGCAATGCGTGGTATGCACTTGATCCATGTCACTCGGAGGACAGCTACAGGCTTTTCTGCAAAACACGTGAATGTTGCAGGCAAAGCACGCTTTACAGTAAGCGTGAAAAAGTAACGAGTTAGTTCGAGGAGGAGGGCTGACAACTGCTTTATGCTTAATCGTTTTACTGGAAACTAAAACACCAGTCTTAGAGTAAAATGACCCATGCTGTGCCCGCCTTCGCGTCTCCCCGAGTGCGTGCGTTCGTGTGGCTTGACTCCGGGTGTGTCCCGTGCCAGGAAGTGTGCCGGACGCTGTGGTGCCGCCTGGGCAACAAGTGCGTCACAAAGATGGAGCCCGCCGCCCAGGGGACCGTCTGCGACAAGAACAAGGTACGGTCTGTTGGCTGCTCTTGTTGTGTGGCAATTCAGCCTTTGGGCAAGAGCGCAATCTTCTTAAAAGTTGAAAAATGGAGGATAACTGGACGGCTATAACTGCCTACCTTGCGACCACTGGCGTCGCAAGGCCCCCTGCTCTGTGGGATGTCAGTGCATGTTAAGAGCACCCCAGGTGGTCTAAATTATTCTGGAGACCTCCTCGACGGCACCTGGCATTATTTCTTTCACTCTCTCTTTCGTCCCTTCCCTCACGGCGTGGTTGAGGTGTCCACCGGAAAGTGAGACAGTTACTGCCCCTCTCCTTTCCTGAAACCAATTTATTTTTTCAATTTCGGTACCCCGGAGAGGAGGATCGAGAAAGCAGACCGAGAAGACGACGCCACTTTTTAAATTGTCGGTGTTTAATGAAAAATCCCGCAATATGGGGTAACAGGAGACGGAAATAACGCTAACTTTTGACACCCCACTCGAGCTGACAGATATCGCATCCTGTGTCAGATATGCTACCGTTGGTATAGCCAGCTAAAGAAAATATTGCTTAAAACGAAGGTTTTGTCAGTTACCTTACCACTACGCGCAAACATAACAGCGCTTTTATGGAAATGATTTGTTCAGAGTGCACTTGCAACCTGGGGGTGTGGCAGATACCGCTTATTTATCATTGCCCGCTGTCACTTGATCCCTACATTATCGTCTCACCCGTGCCTCTCTCTGTCTCTGTTGTGCGTGTCCGGTGGTGCATTCAGTGGTGCTACCTGGGCGAATGCACCGAGATGGGTGAGCGGCCGGAGGCCATCGACGGCCACTGGGGTCCCTGGTCCAACTGGTCCGAGTGCTCGCGCAGCTGCGGAGGCGGCGTCATGGTCTCCGAGAGGCACTGCGACCACCCCAGGTACGCGGTGCAATGTTGGCTTCTTCGCGTGCTGCCACGGGGAAATATGCTGCCTAAATGCTGCAGGTGGTGTTCGTGCATTGTGTCCTTAGTGTCCTTAGTGTCCCATCAATGGAAGATGTTCGGGCGTTCTTGCTGAATCTTTATTTTACTCTGGATGAGTCGTTGTTCTGGCTGGAAATATTTCCTCCAGGTAGTTGAAAGTGCAGTATCATTCCGGCTGTTCTCTTATTAGCTCTATCTATCTGAAGGAAAGTTTCATCCATAGACGCGTTCAAAAAAATCACCTCTGCACTGGCGCTGTGGCGGGAACGCTGAGCAGTACCGGGTGATGCAGAAATGTTTTGTCGAATTGAGCTTCGTACGACATTATCCTACAGCGTGAATGAAGTGCTTTGTCAGTGTTGGTTGTACTGCATGGTTGCCGCGGATTAGCTGTGAGTTTTTGAACGAGACGGCACAATAATCTGATAAGAAATTCAAAGTACGTAAGGTGGTACGCAGGTTTCGCTTCGCCACTAAAATTCATTACTACGCTTTCTCACGAAAACATAGCACAAAACATTGTGTAAGCCATATTGTGTGAAGACTCGGAAGTCGAGAAGAGAGTGGAAGCATTTGTGGCACGTGTGAAAATTGGGAATAAGTGGCTCCTATTCGTGCGATAATAGTATTTTCAAGGGTCGCGAAGTTTCGTTTTCTCATGCTTGAGCGGTGCCAAACGGCAAAAATCGTATCGAGAATTCGATTTGATGAAGCCGGTCTTGTAAAAGATGCCGAATTAAAACGCGCTACTGGCGCTGCTGATGGTGCTGCATTTCTGTCCTGTTAAGTAGTGTGCCCAGTTTTGTGCACGAAAAAAAAAAAAAAAGCCTGAACGGAGATGATGGTGACTTACTTTTGGTTAAACTGTTCTTTGGCATAGGTGATGGCAGTTTTTGGTTTATATCTCAAACGTCTTCTCACCGCAGTTTCGATTAAGATATGCTGCTTGGTGTACAGAATCCCAACCCCTCGAAGTCATGATTTCCGAATGTATCTTTTGGCTTCCTTATCGGAGCCATATTGATTAGTTTTCTTCCCGCACAAACAATGTTTTTTGTTCTGACCAACGACTACCAACCACTCCGGGTGCAACAGCTTACCGTATTTATCCGATTCTAAGCCGCACTTTTTTTTTTAATGAAAATGGAGCCTCACAACGGCGTGCGCGTTGCAAAGATGCGAAACCGAAACCACGCTACTACCAGCCCTAGTGTCGCTGTGTCACTAGCGTCGCAACATGTCGGTTTAGCCTTTTTGCGCTGGCAGCTTGTATGGTTTACATATTAGGGACGCTATGCAGAACCACGTATACCGCGTATAAGTCTACCTTTTTATATAACAAAAATTACCATCCGAAATTGTGGAGCTTAGCCGCACGTTGTTCTCACTTTGTTCCGGTTCCCGTTACCTTCAGGATGCATGGAGCTCCATGTGTAAGAAATAAATCGTAAATTGTTGTGGAAATCGGTGCCGCTAACGAAAATTCAAGGTGCGCATTGTTTACCCGACTCACTCGCGATGGTGGTCTCTTTTCACAGACAAGACGCAGGTATAGCTCGATTCCCCGTTTGTCAGGCTAGTCAGCCTGGCCCACGCGAGTGTGAAGGGCGTGGAAGATGCTTTTTGTTATCGCCATTAACGTCCATTCGCCTCCGACTGCTGGCCTTGCAGCTGTGTTGTTGCGCATCTTTTGCATTGAAGTGCCGTCTCCACGATGACAGCGAAGAACCGTCAAGAGAACGACGAGCACCAAAGCGGAAGCAGATATGAACGTTGCTTTGGGCTTATTCACAAACTATGTTTTTTTTTTATTTTTACAAACATGAAAATAGGGTACACGTCATGAATCGGGTAATCAGGGTTCATTGAGTACACTTGCTTCCTTTGTTTCCAGGCCGGCCTACGGTGGACGCTACTGTATAGGAGAGAGGAAACGCTACAGAATGTGCAACACTCAGGTATGACTGACAAAAATCGAAAATGCTTCTGAGGTGGTTTTGGGGATTATTTGCATCCGAATCAACACTGATATGTTTTCATTCTTCGCCGCTGTTGCTTGGCCGCAGAGCTGTGCCGAAGACGCACCCAGTTTTCGCGCCCAGCAGTGCAGTCACTTCAACAATGTCTCGTACCAAGGGGAACTGTTCAACTGGTCTCCGGTCTCCACACCCGGTATGTCCGACTCGATAGAATGCGGTAGCACGCCGTTTTGAAATAACTGGAATTCTAAATAATTGTGACAGACCTTACTCGTTTAACCACTAAGCCTAGTTTTGTGGCGTTATATGCCACCCCCTTTTTTTTTCTACATGCATGACAGCGCCTCGCGTCTGCGCGCGTATTCGCGGCCATAAAATCCAAGTGCGTTTTTACTAGCTGAGCAGTGCAGTTATGCGTTGTATGGTACCGGGGAAGTCGCGTTGTATATTTTGGCTAAAAGGACCCTCGAAAATTTGTTGCTTAGTGTGAAATGCTTTCTTAATTATTTTCTATTTTACTGCGCCATGTTTGGCACGTTCAGTAAAATCAAATTATACATATAAAGCCCCTCATACTATACTGGCTGTGTTTGCAATAGTCTTGTGGTTTATATATACTGACAGTGTAAAATAGAGGGAAATCAACTTTTAAGAACAAATCAAGGGGGACGTGCCACTCTGCTTCGCTGTGACGAAGCGGCTTTCACATGGATATGTCACAGGTCCGTGGGAGGCCAGCTGTTTGTCTTTCAAGGTCCTCCGGGTATTGCTCTTCCCAATGCTTTAGATACCGCGTGCCGCACAAAGCTGTCAGTGATAACGCGGCTGCTAGACTTCATTTAATTTTATTTTCATTTGATTACCTTAAAATCCCAGTGAGAGTGTAGTACATGAGGACTGGGAACAAACATTATGATGATTAAGTGCTAACGCAGCGAAAGTTGACATAACATTTTCGGCGAAATTGAATGAGCACATGATTGGCAGCGATGTCGTTGGATAGGTCGCTCCAGACAGCGGCAGCGCGGGAGAAAAAAAAAACTGAAGCGGCAAAAGTGACAGTGCGGGCGCTTGGTTGAGTTACCGCCGCAGACAAAATCAGTGGCGCCTGTTCTGGCTTATATAGCCGTCCCTGTTTTCGGCGGTGATTGCTCCAGACCATTTCAGCCGCGGGCGGAGAAGAGATCGAATCACTCTCGAGAGGGCGGGACTGTGAAGTCCAGGCTTGCTTTCGCCTCTTTTGTACTTTACCCATACAGCTAGGCGAACGTGTGCCTGTATAGTGTTTACCTTCGAGCTGGCGGCCGCGTTACCGTTTCATTTCCTCCCGGGCTGTTGTTCCTCGCAGCCACCCCGTGTCAGCTGCACTGCAAGCCGGACGGCAAGTTCTTCTCGCGCGTGCTCAAGGAGTCGGTGACCGACGGCACGCCGTGCAGCCCGGGCTCGCGGGACGTCTGCATCAACGGGAAGTGCAGGGTTCGTACCGCGGCCCCCTTGACCGCGTCGATCTCCTTGCTGCTGTTGTGCGTGTATGGCTGCTACCTTTTACGCAGTGTTTCGCTTCACACTTAACGAGCACAGCTATTTGGGCTCGCTGGTATGACTGCACATCGTGCACATCGTGCCCCGCCGCGGTGGTTAAGTTGTTACGGCGCTCGGCTGCTAGCCCGAAAGACGCGGGTTCGATCCCGGCCGCCGCGGCCGAATTTCGATGGAGGCGAAATGCTAGAAGTCCGTGTACTGTGCGATGTCAGTGCACGTTAAAGAACCCCAGGGGGTCGAAATTTCCGGAGCCCTTCACTACGGCGTCCCTATAGCCTGAGTTGCTTTGGGAGGTTAAACCCCAATAATCAAAATCAAAAACATCGCGCGACTAACACGACAAGGAAGATGGCATGGAATGTGGGGTTTGACGTCCAGAAGCTGCCCTCTGGCTGTGAGGGACGCCGTAGTGGAGGACTCCGAATTAGTTCCTACTGCTTTGGTTATTTAACGTACACCCTTTTGCGGAAATTAGCCGAGCAGCAGATTTTTACTTTCCAACCGTTTAACGGAGCTTTTGTGGCACCCCTAAACACCAAAAGCTGTCCAAACTTGATTACAATGGTTCACCTTACTTCGCACAGATTCAGAACTTAAAGGGACCATGAAAAGAATTAAAAGCCGCTTGTAAATGTTAGAAGTTATGCTCAGAAGCACTGACACCAAGTATGAGTCTTCGGAACTGAGCCGGCAATTTATTATGGCTTTTTAAAAATCGCGTTTTTTAAAATTCGCGGGCCGTTTGGTGTCTTCGTAGGGAGCGATTTTGAAACCAAAACCGGGAAAACAGATGTCACTAGTCCCATGACGTCGGTAGGCCACCACACGCTGTCATTCGCTCAAGCCGCGGCAGCTACGACGTCACGGGCACACTTCCGGTAGCGGTGAAAATCGTCTGCTCGAGGCGCCGCGCGACCCCCTCGGGCAAGCGCGGGCCAGGGCATTGCCTTCACGCATATGTTTTCAATTTACCTCTGCCGCCTCTTTCTGCCGGGAGTTCGGGAGCAAAGAAAGCGCCGAGACCGGAGAGACGCTGCCGACGCACGCTGCTCCTCGGGAGTGCGACAACCGGAAGTCGTAAACCGAACGTCAGCGAATGACGTATTCATGGGCGGAGCCCAGTCCCGGAGCTGTTTTCTTTATTTTTTCTTGGTGCTCCGCGTGTATGAGTTGAAGGGGGAGAGGAGGAGCGTGATTTTTAATCGTCTATAACTTCGTTGTTATTCATGCTAGCTCGAAAATTCTTTCGCTGGGGTGACGAGTGATGGATTGCCTATCTTTACGTAATCTCAATTAATTTGTTTCATAGTCCCTTTAAGGGCTGCCATAACTGCTTCGCTACGCGGCTAAGAAGCAAACCACCGTTGGCTTTCTAATTTTGGCAAAGACGGTACACTGACATCGCGCAGCACACGGACTTTTTTAGTGTTTTGCTTCCGTCGAAAATCGGCCGTCGCGGCCAGGATTCGATCCCGCGACCTTAGGATCAGCAACTGAGCGCCAAGGCCGCTGAGCCACCGCGGAGGTTCTGAAAAGGGCCATGACAATCGCTTGTCCTTGTCGTCGTCACTGTCACGTGAATCGCGATGTGTGTCAGAATGCCTGACACCTTCTCATGGCCCGCACAGCAGAGACATGAATGGCGCACGCCCTCCGTCTGGTCTCTCGCAGCGGGTCTCCTGTGACTGGGGCATCGAGACGAGCGCCCAGGAGGACCGCTGCGGCATCTGCCACGGCGACGGCACCCGCTGCATCACAGTCCACAAGGAGTTCCTCCAGAAGGAAGGCATCGGTCAGTCGCTGCTCCCTTCAGCTGTGCTCGCTCGCTGTTCCGTCGGTCAGACAGCTAGCTCTGTTAAGGCGGAAGCCTTTAATCATGGAGGAAAAAAAACTGAGGAGGGAGCGGCCGGCGACAACCTTGAAGCCTAGCCTTAACAAGTAAAGATATAGTAAAAAAAAAAGAGTGCCCCCCCCCCCCCCCCCCGTGATCACACCACGTGATAGCGTGCGGTAAAATCTAGCTCCGCTGCGCGCGCGCATGCTCAGATTAGCGCGGCAGACTGACTGTAGATCAACCTCCTTGCTATAGACGCCCGCGCCGCGGGTCCCACATACGCGCGCACTAAAACATACCAGAATCAAAACATAAAGGACAGACTCGGAGAGCGAAAAACTGAGGGAGAAAACGGCTTCGTAAACACTCGGCTTGCGAACGCTGGTCGCGTGACGTCATGCTCCCACCTTAGTTTTTTTTTCCTTCATGCCTTTAATGCCTCATCGTTGTCTACAGAAGGTTGTCAGCAGAGATGTCACGCTTTTCGGTTGGTCGAAATGGTTATGACGTCAAAGTGCGCGGATTCGCAGTAATGAGGTCACCCACGGATGCCTGACGCCCCATTTTGGAGCAGGCGACAACTAATAAAATAGTTGTCGTACGCTCCGACAGGGGGCGTAAGGCGTCCGTGGGTGACCACATTACATACCCCATTACTGCGAACAGAACCATGGATACAACCGAAGTCATCGAAGCAGAGAGAGAGTCGTGCTAAACAACCAGTCAAAGTCGGCAGTCAAAGTGTGTTGTCAAATAAAGCACTAGTACATCATAAACTGTTTCACAGTAAATGCCAAACAGTGCGCCAGGAACCTTGCAGCACTTTAGAGAGCCAAAGTGCCCCCTGAATTTTTGATGGAGCTCTTGGCAATCTCAAGTGGCTGGCGCCAACTTTCTTCGCAGACCGCACAGGGGACGAGTTTGGCGCTGCTACGGTGCACACCAAATACTGTACCCTTGCCCGGCAGCCGTCATTAGACTTGCTGGTGGCCTGGAATTCAGCTATTAGCCGCAGGGAAAGTGACTGCCAGTGTGCTTCACGGCTTTTATCTCTGTGACGTTGTCACTGCATCCACCGTAATGGACTCTGTGATGGCACATGCCGCTGGTTCCGAAGCAATTGATGATGCGAGGTTCCTGCGCGTGCTGATCCCGTAGCCCTTGCATCCCGTAGCCCTTGCACAGTGGGATTCATTATAACAGGTATTTCAGGAAAGCCCACCACTAATTTTAAAAATACGGTTCGTGAGGTAAAAAGAAGCGTTTTGTGGCGCAGTTATACCAGTGTTAACTTTCTAACTATTACCGATAGGCGCACGCTTGCAATTTAGAGGTTTGTGACCGGCCGTTAGTAATAGTCATATCAGCTTTAGGATTTCGAAAACGCAGTTACCCTCGCCGCTGTGGCTCAACTAATTTGGGTCATTTATCGCGCCATTCGAAAACAGCGCCGGTGGGAGGGCGCGAAGCGGCGTCACGTCGCTGATTGATTTCAAAGTTTGATTTACGTCGCTTTGCACCCTCCCACGGGGGCGATTTTCGAATGGTGCGATAAATGATCCAAATTAGTTGAGCCACAGCGGCGAGGGTAATCGCTTTGTCGAAATTCTAAAAACTGATATGGCAATTAGTAATGACCGGCTACAAATGTCTAAATTGCAAGCGGGCGCCTATAGGTAATAGTTTAACTTTAAAGGTAACTATTAGAATTTAGACAATTACTTTACTAGTTTACATGAATCGCCTGTTTATTTTTTTTTTCGCGTCCGCCAGCACTGGTATTAGTATGCCGCAAAAAGCTTCTTTCTACCTCACGAATTCTATTTTTAAAAATTATTGGCGGGCCTCCATGAAACACCTGATATAATAAATTTGGGACTGAGATCCTTTGTCGTCGGGAAGTGAATCATACTAAGTGTTTGAAAGTGTTCGTGCATACGATATGTAAGCATATACCTTTGTTGCGTCATGAGTGTATGCAAAGAGGATTACTAGAAGCAGGAACACAGATGGCGGATCTATGGAGTACCTATACCAGCTGCAGCTCAGGCTGGCACATACGTAGGCAGTAGTACTGCGAAACTCATACGTTCGCTACATCCGTGCCCCAAATTTTATGCGCGATGTCAGCTTCTGGTGTCAGTCGCGGTAATTCCGGAAGCGCTGACTTTTTTTGGCCAAGACAAGTGACACTCCATATAGTGTAGCATGCTAGCAGTGACACCGGCCTTGGAGTTTCACCTATACTTCTGCTTTGAGGCCAAGTTATTTATGAAAGCACTCGCATGTTTACGTAAATAGATCTTCAGTTCGCTTTTACGAGTAAGACTTTTTAGAATAAACAAAATTATAAAGGAACTGACATCGTGTTACGCTCCTTTCAGTACCTAGGCGCTCGGTTACCGAACACTACATTCACTTAACGTTGTGCATTCCTAACGAGTGCACCATGTGACGTGAATTAGCGTTCGAAAACAAAACGCCAGGGAGTGGAGGAAGCCGTGAGAAGTCTCTCTTCATCACACATTAGTCTGCGGAACTCCTCAGGGCCTGTAGAGATGACCCGATGGCAGATGCATCTCATTTACTGGGCGCGCAGGCTACACCGAGGTCGGACGCGTGCCCAAGGGTGCCCGCAACCTCCGCGTGGAGGAGCTGGGCCCCTCGAGCAACTACGTGGCCGTCCAGGGCGCGGCTGACGGCGAGTTCTTCCTCAACGGCGACTGGCTGGTCCAGTGGAGCGGCGAGTACGCGGCCGCCGGCACCACGCTCTTCTACCAGCGACAGGGGGAGAGGGACACCCTGCACGCCCCGGGGCCCACCAAGCAGGAGCTGGTTCTCTATGTGAGTGAACGCCAACCCCCCCCCCCCCCCCCCCGTACAGCCGGAAGCCACTAGGACTTTCCTTTTAGGCTGCGGTGGACACCACCAGGGATTCGGGACAAGAGCTTGTAGTTCCCTTGGCTACCACGACGTGACGCATGACTTTTAACATTCATCATCATCATCAAAACGTTTATTTCCACCGAAATGAGACTCCTTTTTGGACCCCCCGGCACGCAGGCCTAAGGGAGCCCTACTTAGGAGCCTCGCAAACTAAGGTCTGGTGAAGACACATTGTCTCTTCACGGCCTCAGCCGCCAGGCGGGTGGCTTGTTGCTGCTTAGCGGGGTCCTCGCTCCGCAGCAAGGTCTCCCAGGCTTCTCTATCTTCTATATTTTGCTCGGCGCCCGGGCTTCCAGCACATTCCCATGTGACATGGTCGAGAGTGCCCCTCTCCCCGCACGTTATACAATATTGGTCTTTCTCCTCTTTGGAGATTGTTATGTATACCCAGAAGGGGCTTATATGATTCCCCCCTTGCAATCTTCTCCACGCAATTGCCTCCTCTTTTGCGAGGGAACGGTCGGGCGGCGGATAGACCCTCCTGCTCAGCTTATAATGTTCCGTGATCTCGTGGTATGAAATTAGGCTATCTTTCATGTCTATGCGGGAGGGCTGCTCTGCGGCCGCCCGGTGATAGAGAGCTCGGGCAAGCTCGTGTGCAGCCTCATTTCCTGCAATAGACTCATGCGCTGGGATCCATATTATCTCTATGTTACGTTCTATCGGCCTCGCCTCGAGGACGTGTTTGGCCTCTTCCGAGATTCTTCCTTTCGCGAAGTTTCTTACTGCAGTTTTGCTGTCACTTAAAATCGTCGTGGCCTTGGTACCGACGCAAGCGAGCGCTATCGCCAACTTTTAACATTCAAAAATAGCACCTTGCGTCACCTGTGACGTAAGAAAGAAATAAAATGACCGAGCGGCTGCGGGACAGAACGTGATAGGCCGCTAGGCTTAGCGGCACTGGCTGGGCGCTGTCCTAAATTCCTGGCAATGTTTCCTTTCGAGGAAAAGACAGACAGCAGACGTCTTTAATGAAACACCAAGCACACTGTTACGAACACAGGAAAGCTTGAACGTTCTTGGCGAGTTCCTTGTTGTGGTGGAGTATGGCAGTTCACCCACGAAAATGGGGCTGTTTTGAGATGGGATTTGAGATAGGATTTGAGGTCGCGTGGACCACAAGAAACCCTAGTTGCAGGTTCATTAGTAGCAGCTCAGGTGCTTCAAGCTTCGTGAGCAGATGCTGCGGCTAACATCTTTTCCTTCCGTTTTATTTTGTTTTTAGATGGATAACTAATAATAATAATAATAATAATAAATTAGTAGATTCTTCGAACGCAGCCCCAGACCAGAGTCGCACTCATATCCGGTTGTAAAATCTGCTTCCTTCCCTTACATTCCCCCTTCCGTGTTTAGCCACCTAAAGGGCCCTCGGAGTATTTGCGCAGATCGCTAGATAGATACACGAGGTGTTAAACAGCGACCGCGTTGCCCGTGTCCTTCGCTCAGGTTCTGTTCCAGTCCGAGAACCCTGGCCTCAAGTACGAGTACACTGTTCCCGAGCTGAACGCTAGCCGGCGTCCCGAGTTCCACTGGCGCTGGTCCGACTGGAGTCCGTGCACCGTGACCTGCGGCGGCGGCGCCCAGGAGTCCCAGCCGCGCTGCGTCGAGAAGGAGGCCGGCCTGGTGGAGGACACGCACTGCGACGCGTCCACGCGGCCGGCCACGCGGCACAGGCCCTGCTCGCGGCAGCCCTGCCCCGCGCGCTGGTGGACGGGGCCCTGGCAGCCTTGCTCGGCTACGTGCGGGGGCCTGCGCCGACACACGGTGCTCTGCGTGCGCTCCAGGGGCAAGGCCGACCAGCTGGCGCTGCGCCAGGAAGCCTGCGACCCGGCCACGCGACCCAAAGACACCGAGCCCTGCCCCGACGACCCCCGCTGCCCCGCCGTCGTTCCGCAACGCAACGGGACCGCCGCGCCGCCGCCCCTGGTGCTGCTGCCGCAGGTACGCAGCCCCGCCTTCACCGTTACGCAACTGCACAGCCAGGGCTCCGCAGTCGGGGCAGATTTCTTCCGGGAATAACGGAAACGGTAGAGAGAGGCAGGCAAGGGAAGGTGTAAACATTCACGATGGCAGGAACGTGCTGTAAAGTAAGCAGCAAGTTGGGCGAGTTGGTACTGGCTCGTGATTGAACGAACGTTACTGTGCTACAACGGAGACGAGGACAAACCATGTAAGGAACAAAGGACAGGCGCGGACTCACAGCTAATTTTATTGGGACAAACAGAAGGAATATATACATGAAAAAAGCCAAATAAGCACACAAACCAAAGACCTACAAGAACAAAAGCAAGTCAGTGACACTGAAGTTAAATTTCACGTGTTGTCCAGATATGAAAATTCACATCCTGCGATTGAGACAGAAGGCTGGGTGATGCAATTACGATTTCTTTTTCTGACCGCTATGAGTCTGAGCATGTCCTTTGTCCCTTATGTGGTTAGTCTTTGTTTCTGTTGTAGCGCTGTAACGCTTTTTCAGTCACAAGGAACTTGCGTCTTCGGGAGTACTTCGACAAGCAGGCAGCGAGCGCTTGTATCAAAAAGACGAAGAGGTTCGTCAGAAACACGTTCGTTGCGCTTCCACTGTGCTCATTGCGGGGCTGTATCGCGCCGCGGTTGTGGACGATTCGTTACCGTACACATGGAGAGGGGAACTGGGAGAGGAAAGAAAACGGATGGAGAAAGAGTGTTTAGGTCGTCGTATCTATGGGGCGTGACCACCGTAGCCGCACGTTGGTTGTGTTTGCGTTTTTGTTAACAGCGACTGGAAAGACAACAGCTCGAGCGCTGAAATCCCGTTCCGAATTGTCGCTCACGGTACCTCTTCGGCGTTCGTGCCGAGCACCTGTGCTCATTCACAGCTTCCCCCGCTACTAGTGCTAACCTTTCTTTTTGTAATTTTTTTGCTGCATTTCCAATCTGCTTTTTCCCCCCTCATATCGGAAATATTTGGAAGAATCAAGCGTGAGGCGGGATTTCAACAAAATACGCGGTGAACACACTGCGTATGTGTGGGACGGCAGTCGATTGGCCCATGTTTTTGCGCTCGCCTGCCAGATGTGCATTCGCTGCACGGGAATGCGGATGGCTCGCGCTGACGAAACTCTCTGACTTCCGCGTTTACCCATGCAACAGACACCGCGCGCAAATGGCGTGCCTAACCGCTCTGCTCTGCTCTGGCGCACAGTTTACCGCCCAGAAAAAGGGGCGCGCACGTCGACGGTGGCGGGGGAGGTTTCCTCGTTTTTCGGAACCAGCGCTGTACCCTAAACCGCTTTCACTGTAACAGGGAGACTTCGCTGAACGCGTATACGCGCGAGAGCAACAAAAGCGGTGGTGAAAACAGTTGCTCTTGGTCTGGTGACGCACTACAAAGGTAGGTTCTTTAAAAAAGCGTGATGAAAGACATCCGCAGCGCGAGGTTCTCTTTAATTATTTTGCTTCTTTTTAGCGTTGCGACACGCAGCTACCCACTTAATCTGTTGAAACACGAGGCCATACTTCGCAACGGTCGTTTCTGAAATTCATTTTGCTCCTTCTGCACCACGCGCCGTTACCGTCTGCTATGTCATATGCTGTGGCTGGATAAATGAACGAGCAACTTAAGCCGCCGGCTGTGCTATTCAAAGGCGTCGGTGCTGACTGGTGGCGAATAGGCAGAATAATGATACGAGAAAGTAACTCTTCAAAAAAAAAAAAGAAAAAACGACCCCTGGTCTGGGTTCAGTGCATTGGAACATTCAAGTCGAATGCTCTTCTTTGGTTTCGGTTGCGGTTCTGCTTGCGCTTTGTGTGCACTCTGAACATAAGGGAGTAAAAAGGGGGCAAGCCGTCCTCTAGCGCTCTCTCTTTTATAAAATGCAGTGTGCTATAGGACGGCTTAGTCTCTCTTTATTCCCTTAGAGGCGCATTCATGTTTAGAGTTCTATAGAGCGCCGCTAGATGAATGGCGCTTAAATTTGGAGGCACTGAGGACATATTGCAGTTGGTCTTTACCGACACCGTTTCCTCGAAAACGGAGCTTTATTAAGCCAGAAAAGGCAAAAATAAAAAAAATGAAATGCAACGGTTGCTATCACAGGCCGATTTGACAAGCCGTGATGCACAGATACAATTTTTTTGGGGCGCGGTCGCTGAGGCTTGTTTACGCTACCATTCACCGCAAACCGCTGAACGTGGAGCTTTTTCGGTGCAGGCGTATCTAGCTTGAATCGACTGGTCGGAACATTTGTAAGGCCAATTTTCTCAACACAAACTTTGAGATCACTGCGGCGACCCGCATTGGAGCAATGCGAAAGAAAAACGTCCACATACTATATTGACGTCCGTAGCTGTTCTGACGTCCATGTACTCTATCGACGTCCCTGGCTATTTTGACGTCTAAGTGTATTTCTTCGCGTTTAATTATGAACTAATTGCACCTAATCAACCATATTTTTCCCATGGCAACATTTTATCCCACATTATCTGTCACAATCACACTTTCACACATTTATCTGAAGAGAACGACGCAATCATGCGGACGAAATTGCGGACAGTTTTTGCTGACGCGACAGAGCCGTATAATGGCTTATTTTGCTGGACAAACACCAACATACCCAGAGAGAGCCATGGAATCGATTTTTACTAAGAACAAAAGTTGAACAGAGTTGCCCTCACTGTGCTTTCCAGACGCACATAGTCTAAAATCTCGGCACTGTTCAGATCCACTGTCCACGGGGAACATTATTCCGTGAGGAGACGTGAGCCTGTGTCAAAACGCCGCGTTCCTAGTGAACAAAGGTGTATGATGCAATAACCTCATACGGTTTTTCATACAAATGCCGTACGACTGTCATACAAATGTCATTCATTTTTGTAAAATCATACATTTGTCGTACAAATGTCGCGCAATATCATACAAATTGTATGACATTCGTATGACGAAGCCCGTGTGAGGTTATTGCATCATACAACTTTTTTATATAAGTTACAACGGCTATGCTTCTATCTCCCTCATTGTTCTGTGGCGAACCTTCCCTCTCACAGAAACGATTTCGCGATGAGTATGACATCAGGCTGATGATGATGACGGCGATGTTATGGTTCCATCTATGATGTCACTTCGGCGAACGAATTCTGAGCAGCCAGGAAAGGGAAAGCGTTCCGACCTTTGCATTTGAGCCTGCAACTTACCGGCATTGACAGGCTGTTATATCTGGCCAAGAAATGTATACAATGTGTAGCATGCGTTACGCTTTTGTAGCGGAAGCTACATTGGCCACGAACTTGGGATTTCGCTGTGGCGATGCTCCGAGGAGGCACAGAGACCGACCTTGAACCGTTGCCTAGCAACCGCCGCAGCTGGCGGACGCCGCGCGCTCGCCTCGCCATCTGGCATGACGTCACCACGCGCCTCGCCGCCGCCACCGTTTAGTATGACGTCACACCGCTTGCCTCGTCGTTGCGCTCACCTCCGCTCGCTTCGCCAGCTGTGTCGCATGCCTGCTTTCGCCACGCATATCCTGGCATAGCCGAGCTAAGCCACTGCCAATTTTTTCATTGAGTAAACTAGGGGCCCCTAAATGTGTTCAGAACATTTTTGAGGGCCCTCTGAGCGCTGTTCTTATGAGTTTCTGAGGCAGGCTATTTACAAATATTTTGTTTTAACAGTTACTGAACTCTACACATATAACTGTAAATCTATTCCATTTTATTAAGTGGTACAGGTGGAGCCGGCAGCCCCTGTGTTCAGGCTAACTCCGTCCACCCCCATAGGCACCAGCACCACCATCCGTAAATCTAGCCTTGTCTTAAAACCTCGTCGACTAGCATTCGTACCAACAGTAAGTGATGTGGTCGGTTTTTTCTTCATAACTGTTACCTGGATCAGTGCATGGCATAACTGCCACGTGCGCATAGTACTCGCACGTATGTACTACGTGGAAAACATTAGCGGAACGAAAAATTAATGAGAGGGCGTCTTTCGGAATGGAATATTTCGGAGGCCTGTAGCGTTATGTGCATTGCAAACGTCGCACACCAGTGAAAGGACGCAGCTCATTAGACTACGCTGTCTGCAGAGGCCGCACCAATTGTTCTTTGATTGTTGCCACTTGGTTGCATTATGACTCCTGTGGCAGCCAGACGTCATTAAAATTTCTACGAATGCAGTTGCGCCCCAAACCTACGCCGAAAATATCATAGTTCGTTCTCTATCTTAAAACTGTACTTTGCACGCTGCAAGAAACGCCTTTGCTGCCTGGCTTCATTAAATGTTACTGACTAAGCTACTAAACCAAACAGACTAAACAATTACAGACTGAGCTGAGGGGAAAACGCTCAAGTTCGTTCGCGAAAGGAGAGCCTGGAAGGGAGGAAACAAATGGGGATGGGGGAAAGGGGAAAAAAAGGTTAGGTGGATGCAACTGGCAAAGAAATCATGCTGCGGAAAAAAAAAAGTGCATATTCGGTCGGCGAATCGACACAGTGCTTTCCGTTTCGCGACGTCGCGTCGGCTCACGGCATATGTCTTCGCCAGTGCAGCGGTTTGATCGGTTCCCTCACGATCAAATCGTTTCTGTATCTGCGTAGTACGCGGGCCGCGTCGTCGGTCGCGTGTGCAACAGGCACCAAAGCGTCCGCTGGTGGTGCGTGCCACTGCACGCATACGTCTGAAGGCGGCGGCTGGTCGGACAAAACTGCACCGCCTCTCCCAACACCGCCACCTCGCCCGTTGGCTGAGCTGTATACAAAAGACGGCGGATCACGCGAGGTGCTCGTTCACCGACTCTGGGACGCGTGCGTGACGCCGCGGTGCTGTGGGCGGCACAGCAGAGATTCCTTGGGAAAGACCCCCGCAGTCGTGTCTGCCGCGAGTGGCCTTGGGTTTCGACGCGCAGTTAGCTCGCCCATCGACCCGTGTACGGGGCGCCCACGCGCGCCCGGCACGTACACCGTCGCCGTGAGGGCGATAAAGTGAGAAGGTCCCTTCCCTACCGTCTCCCGTTTCAATCTACATTTCCGCAGCAAATGACTTTTGTTATGTCCTTGAAGAGTGGTGATTCCTTTGCGAAAATTGCTGTAGGCTCTTGTTAGTCTCTAGACTGTCATTAGACTTGGGTCGATAAAGTCTATAGACAGTCTAAAGAGAATCTATAGGTTTATGGCTATACACTGTTTGTAAACGCTTGTCCGTAGACTGGTTATAGACTCTAGGTAGTCTATACGCAATCGATGGATTTATGGTTATACACTTTTAGTAGAGTTTTGTCTGTAGGCTATAGATAGACAAAATGAAATATCTATAGGGAGCAACATAGTTTGTAAGGAATCCATTAAAAGTCTATAGACCGTTTTTATAAGGGATTCGATCTATAGTTTTATGGCCATACACTTTGAGTAAACTTTTGTCTATTGATTTGCTATAGACTCTCTATAGGCAGTATATAGACAATCTATAGATTTATGACTACACTTAGGAAGCTTTTGTCTATATGCCATGAATAGACTCAAGGGAATATCTGTAGGAAGGCAACAGAGTCTTTAAGGAATCCATAGAAAGTCTATAGACCGTTTTTATAAGGGATTCAATCTATAGTTTTATGGCCATACACTTTCAGTAAACTTTTTGTCTATAGATTGGCTACAGACTTAGGAAACTTTTGTCTATATGCCATGAATAGACTAAAGGAAATATCTGTAGGAAGGCAAGAGAGTCTATAAGGAGTCTGTAGAAAGTCTATAGGCTGTTTTTATAAGGGATTCATATATGAAGACGAAACACGGCGATATAGCTTTGTGAATTGGAGCGCGAATGCAGTTCGAAACGGGAGTGGAGCCAATTAGCGGTGCATCGTTCGTTGTCGAAGACAGATATTGTCGAGGAATGAAATTTTGCATTTTCAATATTTTTTTTCGCTTGCGTGTTCTCTTCATTGTGTGCAGCTGGGTTAAGAAACACGTCTGCTCTGCACTGCTCTGCAAACTCCCATCACCCTACGCCTTGTTTTATCAGCCGTGCGGATTGCGCATGCTCCATCTCCATTGTCGGCATAATCATTATCGCTTGAGTCTAGGCGAGACAGTGACTGACCTTCCATTTCTCCTTTACGGAAATCACGGCGAGCATTCGTCCTGATTAAGAATCGCTACTCGACTGTGAGGCTGTGTAAAGCCGTACGACTGCGGTGCACGTGAATGGAATGATAAGACACTCATTCTTGTCTGCCGCAACAGCTTAGCGCTTCGCCGGTAAAAAAAAAAGGAACAAAAGCTCAGCGGTATGTGAGTGCGAATTCAGCATACTTCAACATATTATCGCAAATTTGAGCCGTCTTTTGTTTCGAGGTCTGTCGCTCGTTCACGCAGCTGAACTATTTCGCGCGCGTTCAAATATTTTTGCGAAGTCTGCAGAAACGGTCTCATTCTGCCGCCGGTATTTAAGCGCAATATGCGTAGGCCCGAAATGTCCGGGAGCGTATTAGATCGCGGAGGGACATTTTTAGCGTGTACCGTTTACCGCTACCGTAGGACGCTAGCTGTACTGCGCGCATGCGCAGTCATCTTAAGATGTGCTTACGGTGCCGACAACGTGGTAACCATGTGCTCCACTAATTTCGCTTGCGCTTCAAGACACGCGCCAAGCGAGCGCCCGTAGTAGCGGTAACGTAGCGGTACGCAGTAACGTTAAGTAAAAACGTTCTATTGGAATGCTTTAAGTACAGCGTTGCCGTATATACAGCTACCATTACCACTTCCGTCGGACGCTAACTGCGTACGTGCGGCATGCCCACGTGCAGTTCCTTCCAGGCTTGTGTAGTTGTGTGGTATGCAAATGAGTAAGAATGGTCCACACTCTGCACACGCGCGCAGTACCTGTGCGTGTCTAGTGCCTGACAGTAACAGCAACGCTAGCGGTGTACGTAACGCTTTAAGCCCGAACGACCTAATGACAGTTGCGAATGCACACAGGCAGCTTGTGAACACCGACGATTCTCTCGTTTCACTTCACTTTAGTTTGCGCCATGGCGTCTCCGTGGAATACCTGAATACCTCAACGCAGTCGCGCTTGCAGTGGTACATACATAACGCATATCAAACACACTTATAAAACCGCAGTGGCGTGTATATAATGCGCAGAAGGCTAGAACTCAGAAATAATCTTCTCCGACTGCCTGCTCCCACCCGCCGGAGTGGAACACTTGAATGGTTCATATATTTCTCGTTATTTTTTCTTTCTCTTATAGAACCTGCCTGGTCGTTCTCGCGGCGCGGATTTTAATCGCAGCGACAAAAAGCAGCCGTGCCACCTAGAGGAGAGAGCCATGAATGATTCACCGAGTACACGACTCAGGGGGGGCTTAAGAGCGAGCGGTTGTGCGGGAAACACAAACATACACTGCCTATGCGACGTGAAAGAGCGCTGTGTGTGCATCGTACCCGGTGTTGTATAATAGAGGCGCGCCATAAATCTTGCCGTCCCGCTTCCTGTCCGTTTCGCAGTGGATCCAGGTAGACCGGCGAGCGAAATTCTGAAAATATTTAAGTTCGCTAACTCGTTTACGAGTACACATCCCTGTTCCTGCGCCTTCCTCCTTGGTGTACAAGTGCTTGCTTCCCGTCGTCGCTGCTTCAGAAAAATCTTGCCCGAATATTGCATAATATATCGCAACGAAGCGGATGTTGAATGTTGGTTCTTTTTTTGCATTATGAATGATCCGCTACTGACCCGTGCTTTACCGCTTGCGGCCGGCATTGCTTCTTCTGCGCATGCTCCAGCAACTTCTTGTGCGTCTGCGCATGCTCCAGCAACTCCAGAAAGTGCTTGTCGCAGCATGCGGGCAGGAGCTCGGTAAAATTCGGACAGTTGGAGGTGAGAGTGTATATGGGTGTCTTGTTTGTCTCAGAGCTGCCGGATGAGGATCACCTCATGGCTGACGTCACATTCCGCGATTAGAAGTGGTTTCGCGGAACTTTCGCAGATGAGTGTGAAATTGATCTATCAAGTGAAAAAAAAAAGTATACTGATTAAAGATACGAACAAAAAAGAAAAATGCAGGCGAGTGGTAGAGAGATACTGCACCAGATATATATATATATAGCATCGAAAGCATCGAAAAAGCTCTCTACACCCTGACCGCGCAGAGCGAGGCTTCACGTATGGGATACGCAACGATCAGCTGAAAGATTTATAGCAGATACTGATCGGAGCATTAAGAATCCACTGCATTCGATCGTCCAGCTGTGAGTTCTCACTTAACGCCGTACGTGCTTCCAGTACTCAGTGGCGTGTAAAAAGAAAAAGAAAACACGGCTGCCGACAAAAACATTGCGCACTCATCGCTTTTGTGTTACCGTTTCACGTTTCAGATTGCCTGTGCGCGTGCAGTGAATTGAAACGAGTGACCGAGTGCACTTCTGTCGTCTGAAAGGAAGCAAATTTGGTAATGAATTCATTTGTAGCACGCTCCACCGCTTCACTTATACCGTAGTTGTATTCTGCTCAGAGAGCCGGCCAGATATGAGGCCAGGCGACGGCGTTCGCGGAGATAACGATCGCGATGTGCACATCGATTAAAGAAGCCGCGTGTCTCCGCGGTCACCGCTCTCGCAATCGTCGGCACCATCGTTGGCGTCCCGGCGTGTGAACCGGATTGTGTAGGCAGCGCGCGAAAGGCGGGTATGATATCGAGGCGAGAGGTTGCCGGACGCGCGTTCTGGTGCCTCCTCAGCTAAAGCCGGTCCTTTGGCTGCTGGCTTTCGTCTTAATCGATGTAAATAAGCTGGCTGTCTCGCGGTCGCGCCAGTGTCAGATTTCCGCGCCTCGTTTCACTTTCTCGTGACGGTGGGCGATAATACGCTGTCGCGAAGCCGACAACAGGTTGGCTTGGTTTGTGTTCTTATTTCTCTCTCTGATTGCGTGAACGTAAAATAAAGTAGCAGAGATTGAATTGTAAAAGAAAAAAAAAACGACGAAAAGATGCTGGTCGGCTGGCGTGTTAGGAAGGCTCGTGTGAAAGAAGGTATTGCGCCAGTTCACGGTCGAACGTCCCTGCGACGTCCGAAATGGTGGAGATAACTATTAGTGAGGGTTCTTATTTGAGTTTCGCCCGAATTTATCTTACGTCATGTGCCGAACCACGGTGTACTGTCGACAGGTGGTCGCCGTTTTGGTACGCTGTATCTACCACGTCGTTTCTCTGAGTTTATGGTACATCAGGCACGTGCCTCTCAGCGGCGAATTTAAGTTGACCTTGGCTTTTTTCGCGTACATCTGCTGTCTGTAGTTCGGGATTCTCAGAACTTATGTTGCGTGAGTGCAGTTTCTGATTGGCTTTCTCCCTTCCTCGTTAGCTGTCAAGATTCGAATATCATTTTTTTTTTTAAATTAGACTATCAGGGTTAGTAATTATATACGACTTGCTTAAAGAAGTCGCTTGCGGACGGCCACAAGTGCCTCATGCAAAGATGTGTTAACGTTAAAGTATGACCACAATTGACGCAGCCATTGCGACGATGCGAAGGACACTTTCGCCATTTCTGTTTCTGGCACGCTTATCTGGAGCTATCCGGGTGCGACTACTCGGACCGCAATGCCGCAAGAGCTATGCAGCATACCTGCAGTTCCTGTTCGAACTTCTGAAATAGTGCTTTCGCACTAAGTTCAATGCATAGCTCTGCCACACAGGGCAGTACAAGGACCGTCAGTATGCTTTTCATTAGTATCTATGCGAGTGCTTCTATTTTAATTAAACCCATCCCACTAAACTCCGAAGAGCGACCCTTACGTTTTATCTGTTCTTCCGTCTCGGTTGTCAGGAGACCTGCGGGCCAGACAGGCCCGACCTCTGCGCTGCCGCGGAGCCATCAGCGGTGGTGACCATCGCTCCGTGCAGCGGCGACGCCAACGCCACCGGCTGTGACGCGGAAGCGAAGACGAAAGAGACCGGGCCGCGCCCCACCGCGAGCGTCGTGGATGTCCAGTCTAACACCGTGCTGGACATCCCGCTGGGCGACGCGCCGGGAGACTTCTGGAACCTGTCGGGCATCTCGGGACGGCCCGACATTCTGGACCTGCCGGTGCCGCGCAAAGTGGTGGTGCTGGAGGACGCACGCTACGCCTGGAGGGCCTCCAAGTGGTCCAAGGTGAGACTGCCCTCCCCTCCCATTACTACGGCGCGACTGTAATTTAATTTAATTTACTCATAACTTAAAAGAGAAGGGGCGTGGGAAAAATCTGCAGCTCGACGTAGACCGATCGCAGTCCCGGGCCTGTGTTCTGGAAGTATCGACGAAGTCGACATGTCCACTTAGTCTGCATACGCCGACTTGTCGTAGCCCCAAATGAGAAAGTGACCTCTGCTGGGCGACCTCTGACCCGTCTTTTCCTGATGCGCCATCTCGGCTGCAATGGCACTTGCCGTTGCATCAATAATTGTAGCTCGAAAATGAATTTTACGAAACTCGGGCCATAAATACATACGACTGATATTAACCCATATATGCCTAGTTTTCAACATTGCGCTGTAACTCTAAATGTTTATCGTATAAAAGCTTGCGCCCGCTAGGGCAGGTTCGAGAGGCTCTAATTTTTTTTTCTCCGCTTACCTTGCATTGTGTGCGTTCAGGAAGAGCTGTCAGTGTTTAATGGAAGCAGTGACCAGAGTCGGCAGCATCCACCTCATTGTGATTCCGCAAGGAAAGCAAATACTATTTGCGCGTTGTCATGAGAAAACCATCACGCGTGTTCACAAACCTCGTGTTCACAAAGTCTTGTCAAATGTTTCAAGTTTTACCACACGCAAAAGGCAGTGTAAAAAGTCGTTGCCGAGAAAAATATTGCCATCTATAAAATGATGATTCTGAATTCTGAAGTGAAATGCATTTTACATCAAAAATGTATATATTTTTTTGTTTCTTGAAGTCAGGGTTGGCTTAAGGCGTTCGAAAATAGAGACAGGCGTTCAGTCGCTTTTTCGTTTGTCGCTGTCTGGAGTTTGATCACGCTCATTTTGCCATGCCCACTTACTGGACACTTTCAGAATATCGGCCCCGAATACACGTGGCATTTGTAATTGTACATTTACTCCTTGAAGGAACAAACTAATAAAAAGTTACAAAAATCGTGCAGCACAAACTAAACAAATATTTCATCTCATGAAGATAAAAAAAGGTACATTGACATAGCCATCGGTAACTATTGCACAGTGAAACTATTTTAGCAGTCTCAGAGAAAAGAAGTACTCGCTCAGAATAGTCATTTGTAGTAAAAGCGCTTTATAAAAGAACGTGACGCAAAAGCGCAGTCGTGACCTCCCCTCTGCCGACGGCTTCTAAATTCTTCGGTAAAGCGGCAGCTCAGCCATTCGGGCACCCGAGAAATTTGTTATGAATAAAGGATAGACGCAGTAACTGTATAACCCTCGGTGGACACTTCAACCGCGCCGTGGATGGATGAGGTCGTGAAAGAAGAAGAAGAAAAAGACCCGTAGTGGAGGGCTCCGGGTTAATTTATACCACCTGGGTTTCTTTTAACGTGCACTGACATCGCACAGCACACGGGCGTCTTTCGCGTTTCGCCTTCATCGAAGCGCGGCTGCCGCGGACCGCGGTCGGGATTGAACTCATGTCCTCCGGCTCAGTCGCCGAGTGCTCTAACCAGTGAGCCACCGCGGCAGGTCTCATAAGAGACGGTAAATTAGATGTATGAAAGAGTGGAAAGAGAGAGCGAAGTGCAGGTATACAGTGGGCAATAAAAGTTTATGGAATTCGTGTGATCGGGAAGATCTGTCATAGCTCTGTGTCTTGGAATCGCCCCCCCCCCCCCCCCCCCCCCCCCAGTGTGAAGCTTAATAATCACCAAGCGGTTGCGTGGAGACGTCTTCAAACAGGCGCTACCCGCACCCAATATTAATTAAACATATCATCCCGGACATAGAGGATGACAAATGTAAGAAATGTGGAGCGAGAGGGACCCTCAACCATATTATTTGGGAGTGCACACAATCCCCAGGTGGAGCGAAAAAAAATAGATATTAGAGACGCCTGGGAGACCTTGCTGCATAGCCCGGACCCTGAGCACCAGCTCCTCGCCGTCCTACTGGCTGAAGAGGCCGCCGGGATACAAGAAATCCAGGCCAGCGTCTGACGGGGCGACCCTGTCCATCCCACCATCCCAATCCCTTCTGGCCCTTATCTTACGACTGAGAGGGAGAGCCGGAGGGTAGGATGAGGTCGTCTTCTTCTGTTGGACAATAAAGTCTTTCATTCACTCTGCGTCTTGTCAAAATTTACCTGGTACTGATATCATTGGATTGAGCATGCAGGTCCTCCAGATGGTCGCTTGCCTGATGGGCTAAAATAAATTTTTCACTGCCCTCCGGCATCCCGTAGACTTTTGCTGCCGACTCTACATAGCACGCGCGGCCTTCGCTGCGCGTGAGTCAGTATAACCAACTCGCCCCGGAGACCGCAACCTGCGCTGACCCCTGACCTGACCTGACCCCATAGTATCCATGTCACCATCGACAAATGCTCTTCTCATTCCGAGCTCTTACACTTTTTACTTTCTATTTCCGCAGTGCTCACGCGTGTGCGGGGGCGGCGAGCGGCACCGGCGGGTCAAGTGCGTCGACAAAGTTACGCAGAAGGAGGTGCCCCAGAAGTCCTGCTACCTGCACACGCAGCACTTGAAGCCTCCGGAAAAATCCACCTGCAACATCGACCCGTGCGTGCCGTGGCAGACATCTGAATGGTCGAGAGTAAGTTGTCGCTTCTCTCTGTCCTCTTTGCACGGCCTTCCTGCTAGCCAACAGAGTGAGACCGTGGTGGAGAGCCATGAGAACGGGCCATATTTTTTTTGCTTACAAAGAAGGAAATTTTTAAACTCATTTCGCGCTTCAGAGAGACTTATATATGCCACTGTGGTGTCGGAGGGTAGGAAAGCCACTAAAGGACGTGCGACAAGGACGTGCGACTTTCTTGAGCCAAGGCTAACGCGCTTCTGCGCATGCGCCGAACTATTTTAACAATTACTTTGCTCGAGCCCAAGCAAGTACTTTGCGATCGCACTCAGCTGATACATAAGGAGGAATAGCGGAGTAGCTATCAGGGGGGCTCGTTCTACACGGCTTATCAATCACCGTATAGGACATATACGCACACAAATAAAGGTCTCGGCACTTTGTGACGCTCCGTTTCGTTCTGTCGCAGTGCTCAGCCAAGTGCGGACCAGGCAGCCGGCAACGCGAAGTGACCTGCCCCCTGCGAGACCGGTGCGACCCCGCGCGGAAACCCTCCAACTCGAGTGCCTGCAACCGTGGCCCTTGCCACGAGTCCACACCCGGTTCGACGAGGCTGGCTCCGTAGCGGCGTCGGGACTTAGGACACGTGCCCTATTGTCTATCCTCCCGCCCTTGGCCAGTCCTGTGGTGCCCACGGATCGCTGTGTTGTTACCCGTGATTGTGTTTTTTTTTAATGATTCATCAGTTGTGCAATGCCATCCGCGGGCGTCACCGTCTGTCCGTCATGGTTTCACGTGCAAACGTGCAAAAGTTTGCGTTATGCTACGGTGTTGTCTCTCTATGGACATTCAAGTTTCGGAAACGGCACGCCGATTTCTCTTTTGTGTTTCGTTTATTTTATTAATGTTATTACTTTTTTTTTTACTGCGCCCCACTGCGCGTGTCACACTCGAGCAAAAAAACACTATTCGAAGCGAAGCGAAAGGTCGTGTACCCACAAGCATCGTATGCACGGTGACCGATTCTTCATTCTACCCTTACTTTATAATTTTTGTTTGCACCTCGTAAGGGTCACAAACGCACATTGTGGCGCTTACTAACACCTCACATCGCTCCTTACCCCTTTTCCTCTCATCGCCGCATTCACGTTTCATTCTTTATCATTTTTTTTTTTTTGCGCTATCGGCCATAACGATCAAAGATACACCGATACCAAATAGTATTTGTGCCTGGAAGCATCGGGAAAAATTTAACATCCCCGAGTACATGTCCACCAAAGGCGCGCCACCTCCTTTTGTACTGGTGGACACCGTGCATGGTACGGCCAAGTGTATACCACAACATACCTTGTACCTGTGTCTCCCTTTTTTGAGCGTTCAGTGTTTGTTGCTGCATTTGCAGCCCTCCTTTTTTTTTAATGTTATAGTGAACGACTTGAGAAAAGTCGCGCAAGTACGACACATGTTCGAGCACTAGTAGTGCGTTTACCTCCCTTTGTATATTTATAAGAAAAAAAGCAACGTTTCCCAAACTGTCGCGCACTGTGTTCTTAACTGCCACACGTTCGCCGCTGTCACGCGACCGCGCCGGAGCCCCTCAAACCACGGGCGTGCATTGTTGATGTACAGCTGGCGGACGACTCTTTCCGGCACCGCAAACGGCGCGCGGGTTGCAACAGCGAGATTCCGCACGCATTTCGTCGGACCTTCACGAGGAAAGGTGGGTATTAAGTATACGGAGAACCGCGCTCATTCTGACTCGTACCGAGCGCGGCCTTGACCATAATCAACAAATAAGACGGCAGGAAGAGAACAGTAGTTCAGTTGGAACCGGTTTCGGAGCTTTATTTTTACCTTGCACGTTTTATTATTCCTTTCCTCCTTTTCTTTCCCGCCCCTTGGACGCTAGCCAAAAATACTGCGCGCGCGCACAAATGACCCCACATAGCCCGATAGCATCCGACATACTGGAAACCAGCTACTAAAACGCGCGCACATGGCGTAAGGCTAACAGGGTTGCTTCACACACACCGAGCGTGATCGAGCCGATGACGCTCTCGTGCCCAGGACTACGGTTCTAGCGAAAGCTGAAACCCACCAGCTGTGCACGCGCGAAGCTTCTAATTCTCTTTCTTCCCCCCCCCCCCCCCCCCCCCCCCCCTGGATCTCAACTCCTGGGCGACTTTGAAGTACCACGCTGATAGTGGCAGTTGGTGCGTCGCACTTTGATGCTGTGGGTCTACTGGCAGCATTACCTTTGGTCACAACTTCTGTTTAAAGCTACAAAACCGCAGTTACCAAAGAGCTTCCTCACTGCGAGCGTGTCTCGTGCTTGCTCCAGGCTATACTCCAGGCGGATAGACTTGTGTCATACAGCCGTACAGCTGTGCGCGCTGGGCGTGTTGGAGAGTCGGAGACAGCTGACAGTGCAAGTGAGACAGTCGCTAGTTTTTTGCGCAGAAACCAGTATGCCTCCCGCCAGGAGCGCCGTTATCGCTAGCGATGCAAAAGGTGGGAGAAAACAAAGTAACTTTTTGCGTTTGCTTGGGTTTGCTCATACTGCTATTATTTAGCTTTTGCAGGCTCGCAGACTCCGTCTGCGAACTTCGCAGTTAATGAACTGTGGAAAACTGAGGAATGTTTTGGCAGTACACCTGAAATGTGCGCCGCACGCATTCCAACGAGACCGTCGGTAGAACCACAGCTGTGCGAGCGGATCATTAGCCACAAAAATAACAGGAGAGCCCTTTTCGATTAAGGTGCTCTCGAGTTGTATATCATATGGGACGTAGCACACAGCAGCTAGCACCCGCCTCACTTGGCCGGAACTCGTCAACATATAAGTCGCAAAGAGAAAATCGAAGCAGATAATTGAGAGCCTGCTCTGAAGTCGTGCAAGAAAAATAAAGAAATTCCGGCGGTCGCCAATATCCGAAACATGTGACTGCGAACATGACATAATTTTTTTTCTTGAGAACTAAATCTAGAACGCAGCGTACAGAACATTTAGGCAAAGCCCAAAGAGACGCAGTATCGCACGATTATGAAACAAAGCCACCTGATTGCGCCTATCGCGGATATCTTGAGCAACAAAACATGGTCGTAACTCTGACGTACCTACATGTCAGGAATTGTTGCAAACCGATTTCCTTATAGGATTTCGTACATTGCAACTCTAGAGGGAACAGCATCTCTCTTCTTATTACATTGTTGCGAGAAAGAGTATGCAATATGCAAGGCATGGTAGGGTCGGCTCGGTGGAACAGATAAACATTTATATGTTGCCCCGGCGGAACCTTGGTAATATTTTATACAAAGGGACTCATCAGGCGCGCGTGCAAAGGACCACCCTCCTCAGTAATAGGATTGGTTGCAACCGTATGTAACTCATGAGCGATGATATATACAGCCTAAGCTGTCATTAACAAATTCTTCATGATGTTCCGGAACGATAGGATGATGGCGACAGTAATTCTCTAATTGGTTCTCCTTTTAATGGCGACAATGAAACAAACAAATATGTCATGACGGTAGCACACACAATGCATTCCATAGTTCAGAACCTGTTTCTTTTTATGCCGTTATATAAGCTGCTGTCATAACACTCAACAACCGCTTGCACGCTTTAATTGTGAGTCGTTGGGTCATTGTATGGAATTTATGAATGTTCGACATAACTAAGCCCTTAATAACACTGATTGCAAGCTGTGTTTTAGGGCGTGTTGAGACAGTGGGATTGTTGGACTAAGTACAGTGCAGTGCTGTTGTACGTTTTGAGGTACTGCTCCGCGGTCCGGCGCTGTAGACCGGGTGGTCTCACTTCTTCATGAGTCTTCGTACGTCTGCAAGCATACAGTCGTCTGTTAGAGGGGCGTTTTTCCAATGCATGTAAAGGAGTTAACAACATTTATAGCCTTGACAAGTTGTCTTCAAAGCGAAACCATGAACAAACTTCAAGAAATGTCATGTCTTGGCAAAGGTTCAGTTATGAGGGGACCATGTGATGCACGGCCCTCTAGCTTTTTCGTCGCCGCGGTGGCTCAGTGGTTATGGTGCTCGGCTGCGGACTTGAAAGACGCGGATTCGATCTCGGTCGGCGGCGGTTGCATCTCAATGGAGGCCTGAGTCGCTTTGAGACGTAAAACCAAACCAAACCGAACCGAACCAAACTTTTTTTTCCTTTTTGTGAAGCACTGTTCCCTCCTTGAGTGAAGCAGCACGCAGCAAGTTCCAAGCTAGAAATACCTGTGAATTTATCACAGCCTGATAAAGTGATTTCAACTCAAGAACCAAGCGGCAAACACCCGGTCCCTCGAAAGAGGCCCTCCAGCCAATGGCATCGAGCGACTGTCATGACGTCACCGTTGTTCCCATTTCACAGAGGCACCTACCAGTCACCTGCGCTAAAACACTAGGTCATTAAACCGCGACGTCATGACAAACGGTTGCGCCATTGTCTGGAGGGCCTCTTTCGAGGGACATTTACCACCTAGTTCCTCATGCCTAAGCGTAGTGTATATACGCATAGTTCGCCTTTTGCTTTTCACGCATTTTCTTTTTCGATTACTTGGGTACTTGAGCTTTCTTTGTATACTGGCTAGACTGTATTCGTCATCTTTAAATAACATTAAAAAAATAGTGACGTCGCTGCCTGTCATTTGTACGCCGGCGACACAGAAATAGAAGGCGTTGAAGCAGTCCCGTTAAATTTCTGCAACATTAAATTCCATGCTTGTAGTTAATGACCGCGCTTGAGGAGGAAGCTTTTTTCTGCTTGTCTTATTGCAAACCTGTAGATGGCAATATTTCGAAACAAATGCATTGCGTACTGGCACCAGTTTTCGGTCCCACCTATCTTAACACATTGAGAACGTATGTTTTTACGTCCCTAAGCCTCACATTGGTCATGGTAGGCGCCGTAGAGAAGGGCTCCGGTGTAACTGTTTGTTTGTTTGTCTGTTTGTTTATGGGATTTAACGTCCCAAAGCGACTCAGGCTATGAGAGACGCCGTAGTGAAGGGCTCCGGAAATTTCGACCACCTGGGGTTCTTTAACGTGCACTGTCATCGCACAGTACACAGGCCTCTGGAGTTTCTCCTTCATTGAAATTCAACCGCCGCGGCCGGGATCGAAAGCTCCGGTATAATTAAAACCGCGCTTGGGGATTCACACAGGATTCGTGTACTGAGCACACCGCACACGACTTGGTGCGCCACAAATTTCGACGAAGACATTAGACACTGAAGAATCGTGAAGAAATATGACCTTATATAGGCGAGCACTTTCATAGTACATGTGGGCAGAAATTTGAAGTTGGAAATATTATTTTATATAAACCATAAAAGCACGCGCCCGTCGCAGCTGTTCACCCATAATCGCGCAATGCGTGTTGAGTGAGTGAGTGAGTGAGTGAGTGAGTGAGTGAGTGAGTGAGTGAGTGAGTGAGTGAGTGAGTGAGTGAGTGAGTGAGTGAGTGAGTGAGTGAGTGAGTGAGTGAGTGAGTGAGTGAGTGAGTGAGTGAGAGAGAGAGAGAGAGTGAGTGAGTGAGTGAGTGAGTGAGTGATTCTGAAAAACCTAACACTCGCCAAGAAAATGAAGATCAATAGGGTAAAAAACAAATGACGTTTCGGGACCCCTACGGTACCTTGTTCACATATGAAAACGAAAAACGGATCGGCCGTGTTCAAATCTGCTACGTGCCTACAAACAAGCTCAGACAGCAACTTGTGCGAGTGAAAGACAAGTTATAAAGCACTAGATACCCCGGAGTTGTACACAAGATTCCTTGCTAGGATTGCGACGCAGCCTACATCGGCGAAACGGCGGATTACAGGAGACGGCGCTCAAGGAGCATAAAAATGACATTGCCAAGGGGCGCACCGAGAAAAACGCCTTGGCAGATCACCATAAATACACCGGTAGCATTATTGCCTGGGACGCAGCCAGTATCATATCCACCGAGAAATCATTATCATCCCGCCTACTCTCGGAGTCATTCCATATCCAATCAACTCCGCACACAATCGGACACGTGGGCCCATGCCTGCAGCATATGCATACTCATTACAGCGACCTTCACTCGTATAAACACGGCCGATCCGTTTTTCGTTTACATATGTGAACAAGGGATCCCTAGGGATCCCTTGTTCACATATGTCCCGAAACGTCATTTGTTTTTTACCCTATTGTTCTTAATTTTCTTGGCGAGTGTTAGGTTTTTCAGAATGATGTCATTTCCTCGCCAGGCGAGTTTTCGTCCAACTCTGGACTGACTGACTGACTGAGTGAGTGAGTGAGTGAGTGAGTGAGTGAGTGAGTGAGTGAGTGAGTGAGTGAGTGAGTGAGTGAGTGAGTCAGTGAGTGAGTGAGTGAGTGAGTGAGTGAGTGAGTGAGTGAGTGAGTGAGTGAGTGAGTGAGTGAGTGAGTGAGTGAGTGAGTGAGTGAGTGAGTGAGTGAGTGAGTGAGTGAGTGAGTGAGTGAAAAACTATTTGGCTCTAAGTTTGTGATGTTGGTGGGTCCAGATGGCTTCCTCTCCGTTGATCTCCCCAGGATCTGTTCCGGTGACTTCTTCCACCTTTGCCAATGGTCGTCTGCCCTTATTTCAGGGCACCGCTGGCTTCTGCTGCTCATCAAGTTCGCTGTATTAGATCTTTCTGGATCTCACAGCGGTCGCTGGTGTGTGAAATACATTTAATGAGCAGAGTAAATCTAGGTTCGTTTTCCTCGTCCACGCTACTGCCGTGTTGCACGATTAGCATACCTTATTACATGACGATTTTCCTCTTCCTGCTAGCATTTTCTGGCCAGCTGGAGCTCGCCTCCCGTAGCGTTTATGAGAAACTTCTCCACACGTAAACCAGGGTAAAAATTTGGAATGCGGTAGCTGAATCCACCTGGCAGCCTGGTAATGTAAACGCTGACTTTTGAAACCTTTTTTTTTGTATCACGAACGCCGTTATAACACAGTTTCTGTTATTGCGGATGTTGAGATGTTCGCTTCCTTTTCACGTCTGCTAATGTGAAGAGGAGTTTTTACAGCTGGCGTTATTAGAAAGGTAGGTACAGTTTATATCAACGCGGAAGTTTGAATGACGGGCTCATTTTGACGTCTGCTTCTGCAGGCGCTTAAGAGAATGGTTTTATGTCGCGGACAGCGTTATTAGGCAGTTTTGAGCTCATTAAAGGAGTATAGACACCTAACTTTTGGGTGCATGTTTTATTCTTTGCAATGAGGCGTAAGGCATTATTATACATGCATTACAACGTGGTATCGTCCTACGATCGCTAAATAATTTATAATCGGATTTCTTTCTCGTGCGGTTTCGGTTTCCACTGTAGCGCTTTAGTGAATTAAAACGTTTAAGCAGCGATTATATCGCAATTTTTTAATGCTTCACGTCACCTATAACCCATCTGTGACGTCACAGCCATCGTTCGGCTGTTGAAACAGAAACAGCACGAGGAAGGAATTTGATTGTAAATTATTTAGCGGTCGTAGGCGAATGCCACATGGTGATTCATGCGTAGTAGTCTTCCGCATCATTATAGAGAAGAAAACATGCTACCAAAATTAGGTGTCTATACTCCTTTAAGAGGGTTTCTGTGTATATATGATCGACCATTTGCATGTACAGTGCGGATCGATTATGAAGCCTGTCTCTCGAAATAACACGAAGTGTTCTGTTTTATTTTCAATGTTAAATTAAGCTCACTTAAACGATCCATGTGCCTGCTTGCCCCGAATACTTCTTCACTCAAGCTATAGAATTTATACGGAATGGTATTCTTTTCATTTGTTTCCTGAATGGGCCCCGTTCCTTGTACATTTTGCCGCCGCGGTGGCTCAGCGGTTATGGTGCTCGGCTGCTGACCCGAAAGACGCGGGTTCGATCCCGGCCGCGGCGGCTGGAATTTCTTTGGAGGAGAAATTCTAGAGGCCCGTGTACTGTGCGATGTCAGTGCACGTTAAAGAACCCCAGGTGGTCGAAATTTCCGGAGCCCTTCACTACGGCGTCTCTCATAGCCTCAGTCGCTTTGGGACGTTAAACCCCATAAACCAAACCAACCAAACCTTGTACATTTGCTGAGGATCCAAAGAACAGGGCCTCCTTTGTATATCGAAAATGAATTTCGCCGGACGCCCAATGACATGGCGTACCGCTTTCGACGAAGACGTCATACATTGAACGACTGTGAAGAAATATGACCTTATCCACGAGTCCATTTACAGTATGCAAGCATCAAGGCGAGCAAAGCTTAATATAAGGTGTAATATAAAAAAAGACTTTTATCGTCAGAAATTGGCCTGGTTCTTTTTTGTTGCTGTTTTTTAGACAAGAATATTGAGTTATAGCGCTATGTTCGCTATACAACTAAGGCTATGAGGGACGCCGTAGTGAAGGGCTCCGGAAATTTCGACCACCTGGGGTTCTTTAACGTGCACTGACATCGCACAGCACACGGGCCTCTAGAATTTCGCCTTCATCGAAATTCGGCCGCGGCGGCCGGGATCGAACCCGCGTCTTTCGGGTCAGCAGCCGAGCGCCCTAACCACTGAGCCACCGCGGCGGGGTGTTTCATATTTTGGCAGCCGCGGTGGCTCAGTGGTTATGGTGCTCGGCTGCTGACCCGAAAGACGCGGGTTCGATCCCGGCCGCGGCGGTTGAATTTCTTTGGAGGAGAAATTCTAGAGGCCCGTGTACTGTGCGATGTCAGTGCACGTTAAAGAACCCCAGGTGGTCGAAATTTCCGGAGCCCTCCACTACGGCGTCTCTCATAGCTTAAGTCGCTTTGGGACGTCAAACCCCATAAACCAAACCAAACCAAACCAAACCGTTTTGTTAAATGGGCAAAGCAAAGCTGTTAATCACTGTGTCGGCCGTGTTAGTTTTCCTCTTCTGGCGCACCCACTTTGCATCCTCTCTCCCTCCGACTCTCGCAACACTCCAAGTTGAAGCCTCTCAGGCATTCGTAAATAAAATAAAATAACATAATCTACAGCAGCCGTTCCGTTTCCAGCTTGGGCCTACGTATTTAAGAAACGGTTTTATAGATATATTTCTGAACGGCTTCGGCATCACGGGGAATATTTAAGTTCACAGATTTTAATTTTCTTCTATTCTTAATAAACAGATTCACAACAGCGCTACGGAACGAGGACGGAACACTGTTTTTTTCTTTTAGTTTCTCTTTTTAATGATTGTTACTTTTACCGTGTTATTTGTTGGTGTCGGTTTCTTGTTTTCGCTTTTAGCCTGCTGACTGTGCCTATTGCCTAGCAACTTTTATTTTTCATGCCCCTTTTTTTCATCGCCATTTTCTCATGCTTTTCTCATGCTTTTACGCCGCCTCGCTCTCTTAAATGTTTTTATGTAGCCCAAAGATTCCGCTTTGCTTTGAAGTACTCTTTTTCTTGCCTATCAGAGCTGCAGTTGTCAAAAGCTGTAGCTGGGTCATGCACATCTTTGTATCTGTTAGTCCTTTTATCATTAGGTTGGCAATGCTATAGTCTGATAGTGCATGCCCTTTTCATGAGTTCTGTCGAGCTGTATTATGACTCGCCAAACGTGTGAGGCGTTCCTTCGCTGTGTCCCGTGGCTGACAGTGTATCACGTGGTCCAGGAAATAGTATAAATCTGTGCTGATTTTTTCACGCAATAAAGAGTTGGTAGTCAGCGCCCGTCCTGTGTTTTTCGTGTTCCTTCCGTCCTCTTTCCGTAGCGCTGTTGTGAATAGGCTTATTAAGCATGAACCAACTAGCCCACACCAGAATCCTCTTAGAACGTATTTCTTCTATTCCACGCCAAGAATTTTAATTCCTGTCGTTTTCTGGGGGACCGTTCATTTGAAGGTCACTGAATGCGCTTCAGCATCAGCACCACGCTTCCTCATGTTTGTCTTGTCTGGCTGTACAGCCTGGCTATAGGACGCATATATAGATCCGACAGCCAGACGTGGATGTCGTTGAAAGCGATATCTTTTTGCCAAGGTAGCAACTCGCCTCTTTAGCTGTTCCCGTCGAATTATATCAGCGCGGGGGGAAGCTGTGTCTGCACAAGCAGTATCTGTTACGCCCTTTCCTGGCAAGGCTAACAGCTTATGCCCTTTCTCTCCGAACATCTGGAGTGTGCATCCAGGAACCTTGGTCGTAGTGTGCCTCTAGCATGCTGACCTAAATAGCCGTAGATTGACATTGAGCGATTGTCCGCGATTCGAGTGCGAGTGTTTTGCACTCAGTATGTCGTGGCAGATGTGTAAGTCATTTAAGTCTTAACGGCAGCGCAGTACAAGGCTAAATGTTACAGTGGTCGCAGTCAAGCAAAAACAGCAAAAAAGCAGTGAAGCACTTTCTCTCTGCATTCGCCGAACGAGAGGGATATTTCGAAACGTCGGCCCGTAAATGAAAGGCTTGAATTTAAATCATTGCTGTCCTCTGCCGGTCTATCTCTTGCATTGGTTTTGTTGCTAAAAAATTACCCTATCACAGTGATGCACATATAACACTGTGCTGCGGATTTTTTTCTTCTGTGAGAGGGCGTGGACTGGGATTCGTAGGTCAGTAACAAAGAGTAATGGTGGACGAAAACAGAGCGGTGACATTAGAGGCTGTGCTGATGGCTGTAAACACTGTCCTTTTATTTAAAGGAGGGAAGAGCGAAAAACAAACAAGCAAAAATAAAAAGAACTCTTCCATCCCCACCTATAAATGTCCCTGCAGTATACAAGTATGCACGTGGTGACCTGCGTCATCATGTGCATATGTCAGCGAATGAAAACATCTTATTTGCTGGTCAACTCAAAGATAGGTAGATCGTCCAGAAGATCGCGTCTATGTCATGTTGCTTCCCGCTGGAGGAAAGGAGAATGGCAGAAAAAGAGACAGAGAGTGGAAATCTGAGTAGATGACGTCGCAGTGCAATCGTCCAAGACGTACTACATGCGTTTATACACGTGCGCAGTTTGGGTGTTCGGGCTGGACGTGCGGAGGGGTGAAAAGCGAGGGGGGGGGGGGGGGGGAGGTACCCACTCCCAACAGCACGTGTCTCCAAAGGACCGTCTCTTTCGCTTTCCTGCCTAGCGTTTGCTGCATTATGCGTACTTATAGAATATAGCAAGCATATCACACATATGCCAAAAAGACGTTCGCCCAGGCCCGCCTCATAAAAACAAAAACAACTGAGCAAATAGACTAAATAAGTCGAACCCGCGTCTTTCGGGTCAGCAGCCGAGCGCCGTAACCACTGAGCCACCGCGGCGGGTATTGACGCATCGCTTAACCGCTGCAGCACTGCGACATTAGTCGTATTATTATTCCCGGGGATATATGAATGTAGAGACTGACCAATTCTGCATATACGGGCATTAACCTAGTAAAGCTATCATACCATACCCTTGAGGTAGAGCTAAAGTGCCCCCTCCTCCCCAATTTTTCTTTACCTCAGTGTATGTCCTAAATGTATACAGTGTCATCTGGTCACGTACAGTTAATATCCCAAAGGCACAGAAAGAAGAGTGGGTTCAACCATCAATTTAGCCGAAACAATTCTGGGGAGTTCTTCGAAATGACGAGGTCAACTCTTGACCTCTCTCGTGAGCGAAGATGGCTTTCGAGCACGGTTCGATAACCTCACAAGGGCACCGCGTAGGTGCAGAGTTGTGCTATGCAGCAGGGAACGGGCGACACGTGCGCATCCGATATACCCTGGCGTTGTGGCCGGGCTATGTGAAGAACGCCGTGCCCGTAATTGAGTTGTCACGGACTTGTCACAAACCGTACTTGGAAGTGGCGTCCACCCGCTGTGCTGTCACACTTGGGCGCCGAGAGTTTGTTTCTGTTACATTCGTTTCGTTTTTGCAGCAGCAGCAGCGTGTCCAAAACACAGTTGGTGTGTGTAAATTACAACCGTCGCATGCTTTTATTCGTTTTTTTTTTTCGTGAAACACTTCGGATCATCTACACCGGTTTCGCTCACATTGAGGAATAGGAGGTTATAACAAAACGAAGGTCAGCAGCAACGTCCCTCATTCAGGATGGATACAGCGCCGTGAGGGTCTGAGAGAGAAAGAAAGTTCAGGAACACATGGTCTATGAACCGAGTTATGGTACTCAACGGACACGGGTTCCCGCGGCGACCGCGTTTCGATGGAGGCGAAACTCAAAAAGATCCCCAGGAGGTAGAGATTATGCTTGAGCCCTCTGCTTTGGCACCTGTTTCTCTCTTTCCTATTTACCTACCCTCACTGCACGGTTGAGGTGTCCAACGAAGAGTGAGACGGTTATTGTGACCTTTTCTTTCTGCAAAGCCAATTTTCTAGGAACTGAGGATGGGCCCAATCAGACAGAGGGGTCAACACCGGCGGGCAATAAGTTGCGGGATGTGATAAAACTAGCTTGTCTGGACAAGGGAAGGGAAATGAGAAGCTAGTTATACATATGAATACATATGTGTCTGTTGGCTGTTTTCATTGCTTGTCTGGAGTGGTTCGTGAGTGCTGGAACTGCCACATGAAAAAAAAAAAAAAAATGTTCTCCGCTATCAAGTTAGGAAACGCGCTGTACAAATAAGGCCAAGCAACAGGTGTCTGAGGAGCACGGTTTTTTTTCTACGTTGTCTGTGAAACGCTTTCGCATGATTTCATAGCTTCGTTAAAGTGACCGAAACGAAATCATGTGGCTGAACGCTGAACCGCTGAACATTCTTAGTATCCGTCGACGTCGGCCTTGGTCAGCGAGCAATGGAAACGAAAATGTCACTGACAATCGACAAATAAGCTCTGCACTAGCCAGCGTTCAGATTTAAGGCAAAAATAAATGAAAGCGGAGCATTTTGTTGCGCTTCGAACGTTAATTCAGTTCATAGAGCGCTGTAAACTACTTTAGCGACTGCAGCGCCAGAACGCTTTGGCGGGCGCGGCAAAAATGAGCAGCAAGCAAGCGACATACCCACTTATAATTCAGAACAAACTTTCGCAGCGCGCTCTCTTCGTTGCTGTTTTTGTTGCGTTTGTTTCGCGCTCGCTGCGCACCAGCGCGGCCAATGGACGCATTACCTATCGTCGCTGTGGACGGGGTCGAGGGTATCGCGTAGTAGCGAGGCGCTATTCTATCATGGCGAATCCGAGGAAATTTAGCGAAAAGATCGCTTTGCACAATCAGAAACAAGCTGAAGAAACGGCGGCGTTCGAGCAGATCATGCGGGAAGTGATTGGGGCGACCCGAGTAAGTGCCCGTTGTCATTCATGCTGTGCATTGTGGCGTCTCTGCGGCGCGCCACAACAAAACGGTCGCTGGAGGCTCACGGAGCGACCACGAAGAAAACATCGCGGACGACCGTTTTCCGTTGCCTTGGACATCGATCAGCGTCACTGTGTATTGCAGCATGTGCTCCCACGCATTCCAAGCCTTCCGCAGTGCTCCGAGGCGCCTAAGTGAAGCCGTTTACCAGGCAGGATCACTCCAACGATACGCGTCTGATGCCAGGCGCTCTACTGTCGCTGAAATGTATTGCTTACGAACCAGTTGGATCGCGCGCTGACGTTTCAGCGGTCGTGTGCCGTACGGACCAACATCCCGGCCGTTCGCCTTACTCCTTGCGAGGCAGCGGTACGCTAAATTCGAGCGAGACGCTCCGAGGTGTCTGCGCGGCTGGCCCCCTTACAAAAACAGATCAATAGATACCCAGCAGCACACCACTTTTTCCAACGATTGCGTTGTGGGGAGGAAGAGGGGAAGCGACCTCGGTAAACTCCGTGCGCGCGCTTTGTTTTTGCCTCCCGTGGTGCTTGCAGATCCGTGCGAAAGTGGCTGCCCGTTCGCGTACCACTGTCCTGTGGTCCGGGGCGAGCCTTCCGCGTGTATCGTTGACAGCCGCCCGCGATAACAGCTGCGCGCGATGACCCATCTTATCCCCGTGTGCGTCGCGGACTGCTCTTAGTGGGTAGCTCCTGTCTAACGTACGGTAAGGACCGGAATTCAAGAGCACTCGGCGCGAGCTGCTGTGATTGCGCTTCGCACCCTGAGCCGCCGCAGCACCCCGTTCGCGCCGATCGCTGCCCGCGTTGTCGCAGCTCCGGGCTCGTTACGTAACACCGAGCTCGGCATCGCTGCCGCGTGCATTGTTTTGGAGGGAAACGCAATCGCGGACGGTGCTCATGTCGTGCCTCGTGCGAAGCGTGCCAATCGGAAATGCGAGTACCGTTGGCTGGCTCCGCTAAATCGCATGACGCACGCGCGCTCCGAGGCGCGAGCCCTGTCTGTGGCAGCCGGCCATTCAGCGGATCTTGGGGGCGAACCACCCTGCCCATCACGGATTTGGCGAACGCTGAGCGTCCGTCTCGCACCGCTTTGGCGCGCGTATCGGACTGCGCGGACCTCCTTAGGCTGTAGCTGACGCCTGAGAGCCGTGCGTGCAGTTAACGGGCTGACGATGTCTTGCGCGGTCTTGCTTGCTACAGCGCGCGTTATATCTTCCCCTGCAGGGTCATTCTTTTTTTCCTTACACTGTAATGCCAGTGAGCAGTCCATTCTGACATCTGGGGTACATGTGTGCTTTGAGAAAAGTGCACTGAGACTACTTGATGCGCTTGCATCTTACTTCCCGTAGCATTTCCCATGCAGCTTGCACAGGCCATGTACTTATGTTTCAGTTTTAACCATCTTGAGTGTTTGACAGCTTTAACTAACCTAAAACACTTTTTGCAAAGATCGCAGTTGCACGGGGCTCAAAGAAACCTGTCTAAGTTATGTGCAGGTGTTTCTTGAAGCTGCTCACAATAAAGTACTGGCAGTGAAGGGCTACAGCTGCCATATGTGAGCGGTTTCAGTGTGTGGCTTGTGCTTCCTTTTTCTGTCATACAGCTTGGCTTGTCGAAGTGTGTGAATGTCATTATCCGCCACTCTCCTGCTTACAGTTTTCAAGAACAGCTGTCGGACACGCACACGCTTTGTATTAATACAAAAACATACAAACTTCGTGCTTTATATGTTCATTCTTTGCAGCTTCTGTGCTGCTCCAGGTGACTTCCATTTTGCTACAAAGTGCTTTAACTGGCCTGCAAGCACCTGTCAGGATAGAGGTCTGTGGGCTTGTTGGGAGTATACTTTTTATATCATACACGGCATCTCTTTCTACTTGTATTGTTTAAAAGTTGCTGCAAAAACAAGAAGTTCACCATGCTCGCCGCCACCTCCACTGGGGTGAGATGGAACACTTTCCGAGCTACTATCTGTGCAAAATATGTTTCGCCAGAGAGCACACGTCTCTCCTCTACACATTGAGACATTGATGATAGGCTAGTGGACACGACGTCCTACATCATTTTTTCCACCATGTGCTATTTGTATTGTGCTTCCTTTATCTACAGCACTGTGCATCAAGCTGACATCATACTATAGCCATGTTTGTCATTTTACCCAGCTCGATACACTGATGGCATGCTTTGAGAAATCTCGCGCAGAAAGCTTTGTACGATGCGAAAAATGCATTCAGGTTCATTGCCAACGGGGTTTATCATTACATAGACGGATAGTCCTAGCATTTGGAAATTGAAGCGGTGATGCAAGTCGAGAGCAAACGGTCCTGAAAGCATTCTGGTGGTAACTATAAAAGGGCCGCATATTTATGCATTTATATTGCAGTTCATGACTAAGTGGCTGTTCCTAAACTGCGGAAATTTGACACCAGAGTTATCAGCACACCGAGGAAGTAATTTGGTAGCGTGATTTCATTCTTTTGGAGCTTATTATCTGGCTCACTTTAATTTTCCGCTGTTGAACACAATGCGTTAAATATGATGTGCACATGGTGTGGGGAATGTACGCTAGCCTATAGCAGGCCCGCACTTTGTTTTTCACAGTGTGCATTTGCTATTTTGCTCATAGCTGTAATCTGCTTGTCTGCACCTTAAGTCATAAATGGTTGTTAAAAGAAGGGGCCTGTGTTTCTGCTGTTATGTTGCAAATGGTAACGGTGTGTAAGCGTCTCTTTAGTCTGCAGCTTCACTACAATATTCTGCTATTTGCACAATTATAGGGGCGGTGATATTATGACTCCACTTAAAACTGTCACAGCGATGTGGTAAAGAAAGGTGCCAAGAACTGTTACCTACGGTATTGGTCTCAGGCTAAAATGTGATCACGAGGCACAACTTGCTGTGTGCTTGTGAAGCTTTGCTAGAATGAAATGTTGTTTGAGGGGTGTGGGGATGATTAAAACATAGCTCAGTACACTCACTGGAGGGTAGCACAGTTATTTGCACTGGATTGCAGATCATTTGCATGCAAACTGAATTGCAAAGTGCATTGTGCATATTTTCTTTTAAGAAATTCATGATCGGTGTTACTGAACGGTTTGATTGATTGAAGCCACTGCGATCTACACCATTTTTTACAAAGGGGTGCCTGAATTTTGAGTGAAAGTGTGTTGTTTACGTGGGAGGGTGGGTGGCACTGTCGTTGGCAGTTTTTCATGGGCCTGTTCGAACGAGGGCACCTCTGATGAGTATCAGTACAACAGCAGTATCAATGATAGTGTTGTTTGCTTGTGCAATTGCTGAAGTGGGCGCTGGAACGTAGTTTGTATAGTGAAAACATGGTGCGAACTTGCCATAAAAAAAAAGAGATATCCCAAGAAGTGCTTTCAGATTTAAAAGTTGCATTAAGCATGCTTCTAAATGACAGAAACGATTTGGGGCTCTGAACTGCATGTTTTAATTGGGAATGGGATAATGATACAATACTGACAAGTGCAGGAACTGGGTAACTAGTGATTTGCATATACGTAGCAGTATCTTGGCCATGGTTGGTTACTGCCTGATAAGCCTTTGGCGTCAGCTACAGATGAGATATTAAGCTGCAGAGCTGTCAGCTTAACTTACCTCTGGGAACGCGGACATTTTTAAGATATGTTTCACCCATCTAAGGACCTTGAAATATGGTTGGTTACTGTTGACTTTGCAATGTGCCTAGGCCTTCATTGTTAAAAGCAAATAAGATGGTCAAGCCCTAGCGGCACGTAGGTCTTCTTGGTTGAGAATCAGGACTGAAAGGTCCTAAAATAAAAGTAAGGAAAGGCATGTTGACATATTCTGCTAGTAGAGGGTTACCTTATATTAGTAATGCTGATAATTTTAATGTTCCATGCAAACTCTTAAAGGTGTAGGTGTGGTTTTGGTACTAGTCGACCTATGTGGCACATGCATTGCTTATAGCGACATATATTTGCTCTGTTTTATTAGTGTTGCTGGGGGTGGGTGTATTTTACTGTTATATGACTGCTGCAGCTAATCTGACTAGTTTTCTTTATATTCATATACAGTGTGGACAAACTGTCCAAATTTTTTTAGCTTTGACTTTTGATGGGACACCTACATACTACAGCTGGCATATTATCCACCGAAATGATTCAAAGTTTTTAGCTGCAAGGTCTTTCGCTAAAAGTATGGTTGACCTATACTTGGGGACGGCTTTCTGTGACTATGCAGTGGAAGCTTTGAGCCCGAGACACCTTCTTCCACGAGCGTGTTGTTCACACGCATGCACGAGACAAAGAGACAGGCCTATTAGCTTGCAACATGTGCTCGTAGCTTCCACTGCATAGCCACAGAAAGCTGTCCCCTAGTGTAGTGGCCGCAAGTATTTTCTTTGGTCAGTAAGAGCTAGCTGTATTGCCTGAACCATATTTGTGTTAGTTGCCATCAGTGCCGTGCCATGTATTGGGCATAAGAGGTTTTAGTAAAAGGCTCTCAGTTCACATCAGATGTTGTTTTGTGGTGACTTTAATTTGTGAGAGAAAAAGTTTTGCGTGAGGCGTGCATCATGACTTGTAGTCTCCACTGCTCCATCTTTTTTTCCTGGCTTCGCTTAAAGGACTATAGACAGCTAATTTTATTGTGTTTTCTCCTTTCAAATGATGCTTTAGACATTGGAATACATGAATCACTGCATGGTATTCACCTCCGACCGCTGAATAACATGTAGTTGAATTTCTTTTATGCTCTTTCGGTTTCATCAACCGAATGATGACTGTGACTTGCAGTTGATGTTTAGGTCACATGACGCACGATCCCCGTCTTTAGGAGCTTTCCTCTTGAAATTTGTTATCAGTACGGCAGTATTTTTACCATTTTGCGAGCATTTTTCATCAGTTAAAAAATTCTACCATTACATATCAGGTGGGTTCAAACTATGATCTTTGGCAGTGATTGGTACTTTGTTTTTGTTTCGTTATTACCTTATTGCAAATATCTTGGTATCATTTTTGTTCTTGCACAGCTTTACAGAAGGCACTTGTTTATTTCTGTTCTTTTCTCCTTTTTTTTTAATTTTCAGACCAGCCATGGGCAAGACAATATGCAGGCTTATGCAACCTCGTATGACAGCTCATACATGCAGCAAGCCGCCAATGTAAGCTATCTTACCATCATTGTAAGAAAACATGCATTTGTGATGCTGGGGCATCGTTTGCTTGGCTTTTGTTTAATGTTGGCACTTGTCTCGCTGAAAGTGGTGCTCTTGATGTTACGGCATAGGCAGGCTTCAGTTGCATGTTGTCATTTCTGAAGGCATTGATTAAGTTGCAAAAGTTTTGAGATGCTTTGCAAGCGGCTGAAATGATTTGTTGTAGCCATAGTTCGAAAAGCAGGATTTGTACATGTTAGTCGCTATGGATTGAATAGGTTATCCCAGGGTTGTATATCGGCCGCCGCGGTGGCTCAGTGGTTATGGTGCTCGGCTGCTGACCCAAAAGACGCGGGTTCGATCCCGGCCGCGGCGGCTAGAATTTCTTTGGAGGAGAAATTCTGGAGGCCCGTGTACTGTGCGATGTCAGTGCACGTTAAAGAACCCCAGGTGGTCGAAATTTCCGGAGCCCTTCACTACGGCGTCTCTCATAGCCTTAGTCGCTTTGGGACGTTAAACCTGATAAACCAAACCAAACCAGGGTTGTATATCGTCATCCTTTTGTTCTGGTGTTAGTCTTTACTTTTTACTTTCTTCACTGTGATGAAAATAACTGAGCGTGTTGTAGAACACAGCATTTTGGATGCGTTCGCTACCCGAGAAAAATTTCATAATGCTCAAAGGTATTTGAATCTTCTAATCAGACATGTTTTGGAAGCAGCAGAGCTTGTTGTGGAGGGCATTATGCGGTGCCTGTACTTGTGGTAGTAGACCTAAAACCTTTGCGACACAGACATGATAACTTGTGAAAAGTCTGTGGACATAATTATTGATTTCGGTGACAGATATTGAAGAATGACTGTGAAGTTGTACATGTGGGGGGCAGGCAGGCAGTGTTGAAAATGTTTATACCGCTTAGTTTTTTTTGGTCTATCACACGTAAGCCTGACTTGCATCAATCCAGTGATGCTCAAACAGGAGACTGTGGATCTTTTGTTATCTGTCAAAGCACTTCTAAGGCTTTCAAGTTTATGTCCAGTTCTTTAATGTTTAATATCGCTACGTACTGGCACTGTACAAGGACGTCTAATGACATGAAGCAGTGTAATGCTTCTAGGATAGTTTTGTGCATACTCATAAAACAAGCCTAATCAAGAGCGGCAGTTTGGTGCATTGCCAATCTCTCGTTATCGCACCAGTTCTACTCATGCTCACAAGTGCCTGTCAGACATTTTTATTGCCGCTCCATAGTCTTTTACGCGTTAATGGGTATGAACCACTGTACAGAACTGAACCAGAATTACCAGAAAATCCGTATGTGGGAGGGAAAAATTAGTTATTTCATTTGTGAGGGTTATTTGCATTTTTAGCTATTACCTGGTGGGGTACTGTTGTATCTGTGGGGAGTGTAACATTCAAATCAACCAGCATCCTTTTATGTGCTGAAATTTGTTACAATGAACCTTTGATTTGTTGGGTATGTTGGGCTGCTTATTTATGAAATGATTGTCTCCATAAGCTGCACCGAAAGTGATGTTTTAAGTATCCTTATGCTGTAACATAGCCCTACTTGTATTGTGAATGTGTGAGCAGGCAGTTTATATGTGTTGTATAGAACTGTTGGAAATGTCACACACATATATATATGTATATATTGGCCGTGACATGAAGGTAACACGTGCCTACTAGCTTTCACTTTTTGTACAGAGTAGTGGCAGGCTTGGTCACTGTGTTGGTTTGGTTTGGTTTAGTGTATGGGTTTAGCATCCCTAGCGTTTCAGCCTATGAGGGATGCCGTAGTGGAGGGCTCCAGATAATTTTGACCACTTGGGGTTCTTCAACGTGCGCTGACATTGCACAGTACATGGCTCTCTAGCATTTCGCGGTCACTGTGTTGAAGTGACTAGTTAGTTCAAGTTGACGGGGAACTACACCTTGCAGCAACGAAATGAATCGACTGGCAGTTTGAATGTGCAAAGTACTAGCAAATTTCCTTGGTTAAGGGATGCAATTTTTTTGTGAATGCTGTTAATTCTTTACATAATTGGCCTGTCATATGTCTTTGGGGAAAAGTGCGAGCAACAAGTTGGCTTTTTACTGACAATTCAAAAGTGTACGTGGTCAGGAATGAAATTTATTAAAGAGAGCTCTTTATTGAAGGGCAGTCCTTTAATGCTTCAGAGAGTCAAAGGAAACCGTGAGTATTCTGCTGTGTTTGTTGCATTGTGATGCTGTCTGCCTGTGCCCCCCTGCATCTTAGGCTTTTTAAAGCATTAATGTAAGGTTAGGTTCAGGAAACGTTCTATAAAGTGTTTATCTATTAGTGTCTTGTGTTGTGTGCAAAACTCTTGTGTTCAAAAACAATTTGTGCAGAAGGACTGGAGTTATAATCCTTCTCGAGCAGAGGCCTTGATGCTTTGCCGTTCTAGAATTTGTGTCACGGATTGATTGTAGCGGAGGAGCACTCGGCTCCAAGTCATGATGCCAACTTTTTTTGAACACAAATCCAGGTAAAAAAAATAAAGTTGCAGATGTGTGGAGTACACAGACTGTCTTCTGGTTTGAAAGAAAGTGCATTTATAGCTAGTAATTTTACTATTCACATACTTTTAATATGAATGTAATCATGCTGTTTGTGACGCTGCATAAGAGTCAGTGTGCTGTTATGAAGCACCTGACAATGTTCTTCAACAATAATTGAACCTTAGCATTTTGTACAATCTTGAGTTGTGTCAAACATGATGGCACATAATGTTGACATCTGGGCAGCTTGCCAGATGTGTTGCAAAGGAAGCACTTAGTGGGCATCTGTGATGTTATTGCTTAATAGAGAGGTCACTCATCTCTGTGCCTAAAAGCCATGCCCTTAGCATCTAGATGTCTACACGTGCCTTTCTCTTTGTCAATATGAGAACAATAAAATGTTGATGCTATTAAAAGGGCCTTGCTTTCATATGCAGTGTTTAGTAAAAGGTGTGGGCTTGTTTTCTTCTGCTCTGCTGATGCAATTGCTGGCACATAGTTGTGGATACTCAAGCGGATGTAATTGCTTTGTGCAGTCTGATAACCTTTGTGTGGATGATAATCTGGAGTCACTTGAACGCTGTGTGCCCGTCATATGAAGTTGCTGTCATATGAGTAGAAAAGAAAGGAAGGGTGGTAAGGTTAAGCAGACAATGCCTGGCATATGAGGGGAGGGGGAGGGAGGGGGTGGGGGGGTAAAAGGAGCTAGAGAGACGAGGCGAGGAAAGCTAGAGTTGGTTGTTTAATTTTAGCATGTTTTTTGTCTTTAGTCCTTTGTGGCCAAATGAAGAACATTGACAGTGTGTCTACAGATGAACGCTCAAGTGCCGTAATGTATCTGCCTATCCAATTTTATTCTGTATAAAGAGTTGCAGCACCACATTTTCACCCTGTGCTTCATACAAGTATTGCACATGTTAATTTACCGAGCAGTGTTTGCTCATCAGTGTGTCGTTAGCTCACTGGGTCCTTGTAGGAGTGGGAATGCGACACAATTTGTAATTACTTATGCTACTGCATTATATACACATTAAATGTACACATTAATACAAATTAAATGTATTATTGAACTGAAGTATTTTGGGCTCTTTGTGTCAAGACTGCACTGATACCTAATTCTGGCAGCTGCAGGCTGGTGTCAACTTGTCAACTTGACTGTAGAAACAGGTTGGTGCAGTGCTGTTTGAGGATGCTCTTGTGTATCGAGTGCCGTATATGATACAGATGGCCAGTATGAGTATATTGAATTATTAACAAGCCAAGAAAAAGTGAAAAGAAGAAGAAGCTGTTATTAAGCGGTAAAAAGGAGTAAAGAAGAGGACATGCAATAGCTCTTGCTTCAAAGCTGGGTCCTGCTACATTTGTCCATGTATATTCACACTGAATGCCGGAAGAGCCTGTGCAGTGCTGACAACTGATACATGCCTTTTATTGCACAAGGCCTGCACTTTTTTGGGTGTTGTTCAGCGCAGAAATAGTGCACTTTCGTGCGCACTGGTGGGAAGCAGCACTCTTAGAAACCAGCTCTTACTGGCTCAACCATCAGTGGTTCCGAAATCATCTGTTAGGTGGCTTACGGTGGAAGTTCTTTCGATGCGGTGCTCGGAGAGTGTAGCTAATGTGGGGCTTGGGTGTGTAAGTCAGTGGTAAGCTTTGGTCCTGTTGTTGCTAAATTCAGACTGCATTCGTACTAAGCTTGTTGCCTCTACTGGCCTTATGGGAAGGCAGTTTAGAAATTCCTATTTGCAATGAAAGTGGTTTGCATTACTCAGTGCATAAATTGTTATGGACTCTGCCCATTACTCTGAAATCAGTCGTGGCCTATTGCTTCACTTGCTGCTGCCTGCTTGCATGGGAATGCTTGCTTATGTGTCTCATTGTTTGCTCTTCCTGGGCTGTGATTGACTGTTGCTTGTTCTTTGATAGGATGGTATGAAAGTGATGATGACGCTGTCAAATGGCTACACTGCCTGAGCACCTGACGGCTTTTAAGTTGCAATTTGATCAGAAAAGCAGGCGGCAGGGACGTGGTAGTCGACAGGAATCCTCCAAGTTTTGTGTGGGTGTTATACATGGTGCTTTGCGGGTGAGTTGGTCCTGATCCATCCGTCTTCAGTGGTTCAGGTGCCAGTTTGAATGGTCGCCTTGAAAAGTAATGTGTCAGGGTCCGCATAATCGACGGTGTATTGCCTCACACGCACCGCTTCGTCAGAGGGTAGCGTCACGCATGTGGTGCTGTGTTACACTAACAACTTTTTTCTTACCCCTGGTGTGGTGTCATGTGCAGGGGGCATACTCGAAGCACCAGCTGAGCATCTCACCTTCCCTGGGTGCCTACCGGGGTGGCTCACTGCCAAATGTGAACCAGATGAGCGGAGGGCCGGCTCACAGCATAGACCTGCAGGGAGCACTGAACCACTTGGAGGACATGCGCCAAGGGCGCGAGGCCTCCTCTATGCTTCCTGACCGGCCGCACGTGCGCGAACGGGGCCGTCACGCCACTGCGCCCCACAAAGGCCGCCAGATGGCCTTTGACAAGCGTGTATCCTTGCTGGATGATTATGCCGATAGATACAAACGGCTATGTGCTGTGCACACAATGTAGTGTCTCTTAATACCTTTATTGTTCTGACTGAACAGTCCCTGATTGCTGGCTGTTAAATGTAAATAAATGCAAAATGTTGGTTCTAATCTCCTAAGGATAGTAGAGCAACTGTGCCCCAGAAGAAAAAGTGATTTGATGAAAAATGACCACTGATTGGTTTATCTGCAGCAAAACACTCTGTGCTTGAAAGATTCGAAAACTTCTAATACATCTCGACCATTCTTTTAACTAGGGAGCCATTGCACTGTTTGATTCCTGACAGTGGTTGTCACAGGCTGACGTGTCTCCGTACAGCTCAGCCCTCTACCTTTCCCCGCCGCCTGACACCAGTTGGAGAAGGTAAGCTTGCCTTTGGAGTCTGAAGGAACATATCCATTTCAACCCTTGCTCACACGTGTTTGTGTGAACACAGTGTTTGGCGTGCCTGAAAGCTGAGAGTTTTGTTTCTGTTTAGTGAAAACTGTTTTTAACCCTTTGAGGGTCGAATTATTTTGAAGAAAACTTTCCCAGGTGGTCAAATTACTTTATTGCGGATCTTGAATCTACAAAATGTATATAATCGAGAATAAATAGTAAAAAAAAAATTATGAACAGTACTTTGGTGACAGCATCACTCACAACTGGAAAATGTTCAATAGAATAGAATAGCAACGGTGATAAGCAAGCTAAGAGCAGCACCAATAAAGATAAAAATCAACTTTCGCCGCCTCTGCAAAACAGTGCCCACAAAGAGAAAACACGTTTCGCGCAACTCCGTTGCGATCCCGCGGCGGAATCGAAACCGCATAGGCACGTTGCCACAGAGCGCGAGAATACCTCGCGAGCAACGGTGATAAGCAAGCTAAGAGCAGCGCCAATAAAGATAGAAATCAACTTCGTCAGCCCTTGCAAGATAGTGCTGACAAAAAGAAAGCTCAAATTTCGCGCGACTCCGTTGCGATCACGCGGCGAAACCAAAACTACAAAAGGGGTGTTGTCGCAGTCTGTGCTGCCGCGCTAAAGCTAGACATAAGTTCTGCTTATCTCCGTAAGAAGGCAGCACAAAATTCAAACACTTCTCTTAAGTCCTAAGAGGTGGCAGCACCCCCCAGTGAGCACGCATTGTTCTTTTGGCGCAAAATTTCAAACGGAAGATCGAAACCGTACCCGTACGGCAAAGACCTTGTGGGAAAGAAAACCGCCGCTGTACATATACGGCAAAAACCTTCAAAGGGTTAATTTCTAAACAGGAGCAGACTGCTTTCTTTGATGACTGTATCTAAGGTGATAAAGCCTGTTGTTAATTGGGACGTTTGTTAGCAGTCCACAGGGGAACACTGAACCCTGTCTTATCTATGATGTGTGTACACACTTTGCACTCTTGTGACACGTATATAGTGGCCGTGCAGCTGGTTTTGGCTCTACCATTTTGGGTGAAATTTGACTGCTCGATCAGTTCTTGATGTGAATATTAAGTGCCCTACTGGCAGTGCTTAAAATTACCTTGCATAGTTAGCTTTTTGGTGACTGCTTCAGATGTAGTTAGTAATGGAATTCATGTGTACCATTTTGTGCAGACATGCACTCGAGTGTTTTCTGTTGCTTAGTTGTTGACAGAATGATCCAGCTGTTCAGGAGCTAGAGATCTGGGCTGTTGTTTTGATGCTTACAATCCTTGTGTGTTTTGTTCTTCCCACAAGTCGTGTTTTGGTTCCTCATGTACTGTAAAAACCCGCGTATAATACGAACCCGAATATAATACGAGGTGAAGTTTTAGTGACGCGAAATGAGGAAAAAAAGTTTTACCCGCATATAATACGAGTGACGCAAGCTCATAGAAGACATTTATTCAAATCGCATCCCGCACTTCACTTTAATCACTTTCTTCTTCAGCAGTGCTTTCTTCGGACATTACTTTGTCCGACAAATCATCCCAAACGTACTCATCTTCCATACCATCGAGGGCGTTCGAGATGCCACAATTCTTAAGCCCGCTTCAGCCGCCCGGTTGGCGTCACTGCAGGCTCACCTGAGCTCATCCACTCTGCGTAGCACTGCTTGACTGCGTCCTTGAATGGTTTGTTTACACAACCATCAAGAGGCCGCGAAAGCTTCGTCGCGTTCCGCTGCACGCGAAAGGGGCTTTTTTCTGTCGTCGCCATCCACGAATGCTTCCTTCGACGACACCAAATTGCCTCCTGGCCGCATTGTTGCCGATGTTCTCCGCAGCTAAAATCACTTTTAGCTTGAAAGCAGCTGAGTACTGTTTTCGGGACCCTGACATCATGCTCCCCAAAACAATATCCACTTCACGAAGCATGCCTTACATGCGAGCACGTGCGTTGTCAACAGGCGCACGGCACACCGTGACCCCCCTGCGCACCCAATGGATCAACAAAGTCGAGAGTAATGAAGCCAAGCCGTAGTCACGCGCCAATAGCAAAGCCAAGCTGTAGCCACGCTGTAGCCACGCTGCAATAGCGAAACCAAAACTTCGAGCAAATTAGAAAATTTTTGTTCGGATCCGCAAATAGTACGAGGCGGAAATTTAGGACGCTAATTATGGGAAAAAAACCTCGTATTATACGCGGGTTTTTACGGTACATGTCAAATTAGGGTCAGTTTGTGAAAGTTATTGGACTGAACACCACATCTAGACTTTGTAGTTTTTTTTTTTTAATCTCCTTTCTCTAGTGACGAGTCCAAAGTGTAGGTTTCTCGCACGCAGCAACCACTTTTTACAGGGAACAAACTGGATTGTGCTGTCGTTTACTGACATTGCCTGCCTTAATCTGTCTGCTCCTTGAAAGTAGGAAATTGGTTAACTTTGGTTTTTGACGGTGGTTTCGGGGCAGCTGCACTCAGTTGGACGATGTTAAGTGCCGCACCACCTGACGACCCTTTTGTCTTGCAGGACCAACTCGGATTCAGCGCTGCACCAGAGTGCGCAGACCCCGCAGGAAAACTTTCCCGGAGTGGGGCCATCTTGTGGGCAGCGCAGAGGTACCGGTACGCACCGGGGGCTTCCCTCTGCCCTGTCTTGCTTGCTCTTCTTCTCTCGCTTGCCTCTTTTCTCTCTTTCTCTTCTCCCCCTCTTGACTGTCTCTGACTGGTGGCAAAGAATCGGGGACTCCGGAGAAGATGGGTCTCATGTTGGCATCTGCCTGGCACCTCCTGTATGCCGCATCACCGCTTGCATGAACGAAAGGAAAGCCGTGGGTGATGAAAGCATGACTCTCTTCTCGCTTGTGCAGGAGATCTGTGCTGTTTGGCATGGGAGAGCGGTCTCTTTCCAGACCTTCTAAGCACATTTCTGGCTCTTTTTGCCACGTCTCTTTCTCTCCCTCTTTTTGTCTCCATTTTTCCTTTTGTATGAGCCTGTAGAGTATGATCGCACATTGACACTGTGAAGTTCAAGGGTGTCGCTAATTTTTACCAGTGAATGGCTTGTGTGCAGCATTTCGTTTGCAGTGTGCAGTACTGTTTGTCGATAACCGAGTAATGAACTGTTCACATCCCTGTTATGCCAACTGTAAGCATTGAGGCAATGCTGTAGAGCAGGCAGTGATGCAATTCAGTAATTTTTTTAGAGAAATCGAGCCGAACGAAACAGGTGAAACAGGTTTTCAAGGGAAATGTTCATGTTAGGTTATGTCTTTTCTATTGGTGCTTTTTTGAGAATTTTGCTCAAGTGTGGGAATGTCCGACTGTATGGCTGTCTGAAGTGGGCATTTATTGTTCTGAAAAATTTGTCTCGCATTGAACTTCCAATGTGACCAAAAGCGTAGTGGTAGGTTTCCTGATTTTCCATGAATTTCATGCACCTTTAATGAGATGCATGTTTATAGGGCCTTCGCGGTGGCTTAGTGGTTATGGTGCTCGGCTGCTGACCCGAAAGACAAGAGTTCGATCCCAGCCGAGGTGGTCGAATTTCGATGGAGGCAAAATTCTAGAGGCCCGTGTACTGTGCGATGTCAGTGTACGTTAGGGAACCCCAGGTGGTCGAAATTTCCGGAGCCCTTCACTACGGCGTGTCTCATAGCCTGAGTCGCTTTGAGACGTTAAACCCCATAAACCAAACCAAACCAGCATGCCTGTATTTACGAAGCCCCATACTTGCTGCTTCTTTGAAAAGCATAATTCTGTAAACTTGCTTGGGTTGAATTAACATTACTTGAGTTTTTTTTTTTTATTGGTTAATGTGGATCATTTTAAGGACCAAAATGCAAGTGACCCCAGATATTTAATATGGAAGCCCATTGATGCACAGTGTTTACAATCTGAAGGCTAATGTTTCTAAAATTAGTGCATGTACTCTAAGAAATTAAATGAGGTCTGTGGGTGTTCAAAATTACAGAAATTAATTATATGTCCATGCAGATAATTGGTATGTTCGAGCATTTTTCACATTTGTTTTTCACTCATTTCATTTTTCACTCTGTTATTCACTCTGCTGTTCTTCTCTAAGAGCAAAAGTGTTAGTTCAGTAGAATATGATTTTGATTAGGGGCTGTGTCGCTATCTGAGACTTTTATTTTTACTTTGAGTTCCTTTGAGTAATGTTGGTACATTGTGATAGCTTCTAAGATTTGAACCAAAGTTATGGCATATAAAAATGTCACTTGCAGTTTTGAGACTTTTATATTCTGCAGAAAATCCCTGCTATTGCAGAAAACATTTTTATGTGTTATTTTGCCTTAAAATGAGTTTTCAGGCAATGCGGCAGCCAAAATGACATTTTCTTGCTTGATTTTTTTCTGGCAGTAAATGTTCCAAATCCTTTTGTGCAATGATGCTGTGCAGCAGTATGGTTAGCTACTTCATGGTATTAGCTAGTATCAGCTGGCCCGTTAGGAGAGGCGTTGGGTTTTGAGCATCGCCCAGGGCTCTCAAAATGAGGTTGAATATGCCGACCTATGTCTATACTGGCCTAGGCCTCTACTGACTGTATAACTTAGCTGTGTTTCTATAGAAAGAACATGAGGCTTTATCATTCCTTATTGCAATTAATTTCATTATTACTGGCTAGCTTTGCTTTACTAAGCCTAATTGCTGTCCTTGGGGTGAAAAAGGTCTCTCACTCCTTCAAAGGTTAACCTTTTGTCAGCTTGTGGGCTGTTGGTTGCTTTCAGTCTGATGACCATTGTTCTTTTGTATCAAAGCTTTGGCTGTTCCTGGACGCAAAAAGAATTGTGTTCTTATTAGGTTTTGCATTGAATGGCTGTTAAATTCACAGTTGGATACCTATTGTGCTATAAGAGCAGCTCTGCATACCCATTAGATGTAGGTATATACCTATGGATGCGTCATACTTATGTTGCATCATGTTAGGTATTAGATTCTTTTTGCTGTTCATTCCAGTGGGGGATCGTTTTAGTAAATTTTAATGCAGTAATATTTGCTTTAATGTCTCGAAGTTATTGTGGATTTGCTCACTTTTTTCAACAGAAGTTGTTTTCCCATCCACGCCCTGTATAGGGGAAGAGCAGGAGTGAGATCCTTGCAGGTGTTTAGTTTTGAATGCTTCCAAGGGCGGAGGAGTGTCTGCTACAGCTGCCATTATTGTGCGTCTCCCTTGCAGACCCCGTCACAGCTCGGGAATTGGACCAGATGTACCGTGACTGCTCTGGGCGCGTTGATGGCTTTGGGCAGGAGATCCTTGGTACGCGGTGCTAGTAGACACACCCCTCTTTCGCGCATGTCAGATGTTGTGCACAGTAGAGTAGAGTGCGAGACTGCTGGTGTGATCATTCGCTCTGTCTTTTTCGTGGGTTCGGATCCCACCGGCGGCATTTGGTTGTTTTTTCTTCTGCTTTTCTAATCATTTAGCTTTAAAAACGATAACATATTCAGTAATAATCTAGATTGATCAACACCACAAAATAAATAAATTAATTAAAAATCCCCTGTGCCCCTTGGTTTCTGTGGCTGTTGGCTTCTGTCATATTTATAACGAGCCCCTCATTCCCCTTCCCTTGTCTGCTTAATTGCTTAGCGAGGGCCTCGGTTCTGGCAGCCTTGACGCCATAGGAAGCATAAGAGGGTTCTCACGCAGCTTCCACCCTCTTCGTTCGATGACGTTCTACGTCACACCTGCGGTGCCTCAGGACGTTCCACGTCCGCCTCTTATGAATGTGGGTGGCGCTGATGAACACTCCCAAGGTTAGGTTACTTGTAAAACATAAATACCCCCGAAAGCAGAAGATTTGACAGCCGTCGCCGTAGATCAGAGGTAGAGCACCGGACGCGTAATTTGGAGGTCGTGGGTTCGGATCCCACCGGCGGCATGTGGTTGTTTTTTCTTCTGCTTTTCTAATCAGTTATCTTTAAAAACGATAACATATTCAGTAATATTCTAAATTGATCAACACCACAAAATAAATAAATAAATTAAAAATCCCCTGTGCCCCTTGGTTTCTGTGGCTGTTGGCTTCTGTCATTTTTTCCTGATGGTGGCTTGAGAGGTCTCTATTGGGCAAGTGTTGAAGCCTATGAAAAGTGTATGCTTTTTTGTTGTTGGCGATGCTACTTGCTGCTGTAGTATTGTGGGTATGGCATTGTGATACTGAGCTTCAGCTCTTGCATTTACTGATTCGTGGTGGCTGCAAATCTGTGAAGTTATTACGAACTTGTGCGGTGAGGTTTATCTTGCCCTTAGTTGAGGAGGCGCAAGTGGGGAAATTCATTAGTTCTCTAGGAAGGACGACTTAAGGGTCGCATGATGTCATATTTCCACTGGCTTGACGTTGCTTTGGAATTCCTGGCTCCGTGTGTCGCTTTTTTTGTTATCGTAGTTGGTTCTAATGGCGGTTGTTCGCTTGAAAGTTTAGTGCCTCTTTCTGTTGTTTGCCGATAGGCAAGCTGTGGTGTGGATGAGGGAATCAGTCCTCCTTCACTGTATAGCTTGGTATTCGTGTTGTGTCTTCGTTAACGTCTTTATTTTTTACATTAATGAAATTATGGACCTTGACAGCATAGTGGAGGAGATATGCGAGGAGAAATTATTCAGTGTTAATTCTATCTCGACAGTTCAGTGAGCACTTGTCTGCTGATTTAGATAGCAGAGCTTCAGAGCGTGACGGAACAAGAATTTGAATGTGGTAATATAAGCTCAGTTCATGGTTTACAGTCCCACTTGTTTCCTTCATGACTGTGGCCCCGGTGGTATGTTTCACTCAACTATTGCCATCTTCTTTCGTGGAATGATAAATACTCAGTGGCTTTCGTGCTGTTTGCTGCAACTTGTCCATGCATTTGTTACATATCCAGAGAGAGGAAAAGATAGAATGCGTAAGAGAAAGAAATGCTTAAAGCTGTAAAGGAAGAGAGAATTTTGCAGCTCTCCCTTCAGCCTTGATATTCCTGTTTCTCCTGGACTAAATTTTTCGTGGTTTGCTCTCCAAGACGTGCTTGAGGTTTCAGGTGTGGAGGTATTGTTAATGGTAAATGAGCTTGAAAGAGGGTAACTTGAGGGAGGTGCTACGATTTCATTTTTGCTTATCTATGAGAACAGCGTTATTGGCTTGTTATAGTTGGCTCTTTCTTGCTCACGGAGCAGTTATTGTGCTGTTGTGGGTTGCTTATGGTCATTTCGTTGCTTGTGGTCATTGAAGCACTGCATATGATATTGTGCTAGTTGCTTCTGAAGCATGCTTTTAAAGTATTCTTGCATGCTTATTTTCGTGCAACTTGCAGCACCTGTCGTATTGGGCATGTCTTCTCAACCTAGGCGACCTTGAGCATCCGCTGTTGTTTTTCTCATTGATGCCTTTGATTCCTTCAACAGGTATGCAGGACATGAACAGCATGGCGATGGATAGCATGAATCTCAAAGGATATTGGGACCCGAAGGGAGGAGGGGGTGGTGACTGTTATCCAAGCAGCCTTTCCAGTATGGGATGTGTGAGTGTCGCTTCTAAAGTTTCTCTCATTTTCTTTTTGTTGTCCACTGCGTGATTTTTTTACATCTATAGCTGTAGGGTTTTTTTATAAGCTAGTTCTTGGTTTTGAGTAGACCTGTACTGTCCTGTTCTAGCATTAAAAAAGCCTGTTAAAGGGACTCACAACTGAACTTTAAAGACTAAATTTTAAGAATTGAGAGAACTGATTGTGGTAAATGTCTGGGCACTCATTTCTCATCTAATTTAAGCTGGAACGCTCGCAAAGATCACGTCAGAAACAAAGAATTTAAGAAATACCTCATCAAATATCATTTATATCTGGCTTCCTCTGAGATGCAGCTTCACGCTTGCACTTCTCTCACAAGGATTATGCCACATTATAATTGAATCCAAGGAGGACGCAGCAAATAAAATATCCAGCTTGGTCAGAATATTTCATTTCTCTATTAAGGCAAAAGCGTTATATGGTTCATCGATCACTAAACCCCATGTCTGGTGTCCACGTGATCTCATAGCATCATCGGCAGTGCCTACATTATCAAGGAAAGAAATATCTTCTTAGGCCTATAGGGTGTTAAAAAAATAATAAATACAATATTGCACACTCTTGTTACAATGCATGCGCAACACTCTGTTAGTCCCAATATAGGCCACACTCTAGTTGAAAAAAAGATTGGTACTGACTTTGGTGCTGGGGCATGCGGCGCTGACAATATACTTTTTCTTTTCATGTGTCCGTTCAAGATGCGGCATTGTACTTTGCAGTTCTCATTGTGCAGTGCCTTATGTTTTTGTCTAAATACGCATTGTCCTTGTATTTTACAAACTGCTTCAAAGCTGCATCTCTTCACTTGTTCAAGAAAGGGCAGCCCAAGTTTCTGGGGCATTCAAAATTATTTACAGTACTTTTTTAGTTCTTTTTCTGTCTTGTTATTTTATGGCTCTTTATGTTTTCTGTGACCCCTATTTATTTCCAGCGTTGCAATAAACGTTTCTTGTTGCTAGCAAGCGCTTGTCGTTTGTGTTCTTTTCCTTTCGTCTCCGTCTTGTCGCGCTTTGAAACCCATCATGACTTTTTTAGTCTTTGCTGATTTAAGCTCTGTGTACTGGCTTCATGCAGGGAATTTCGACTCAGCACCAGCACCAACAACAGCAGCACCGACCAAAATCCTGTGATGTCCCTGGAATCAAGTTAGTCTACCTAGAGAACAATTTTTGCATTTTCATAATTTGTGTCCAGCTTTGATCAAAAGCCTTCATGGTCTTCATTTCTCACGATGTAATTGCTACCATCAGTGCTGCTTGCAGTGTTTCTGATGAGCAGTGTTACATTAGGATAACAATTCAAGGTCGTTGCCCTAGGGAGTTTGCCTAAACTCTCTGTTGGTGATGCTCACAGGTATAGCATTCAGCATGGTCAGAACTTTTTGGCTGCATACGAGTGTGAGGTGTGTCGTCTGCATTGTTTCCTGTACCACAGTGTTGTTAGGGAAGACTGCAAAAAGCAGGACCACTTGCCACGTCATGTGCACAGTCTCGGTGTACACTGTGTGCATATTGGCAGTGGTCTTTTTTAAGCATTCTGTGAGCCTCTTGGCCTTACCAGCTCTCTTATTGTGGCATCTCACTGTAGTGTAGGAGTGCTTGCGTATCATTGTTGGTTGATATGGTTCCCCCATTCGTGATGAGAACTTTCGGGTCAAAAAGATTGGAAAGGATGTTCTCAGCCAAAAAAAATTTTGTTACTGCATCTGCACGTCTATTAGGTAGAGTGTCTGCTTAAAGCATAATTGGTCAAGCTCTCAGTTGCCACGATTATATGGGTGGATATTAATGTTGGGAAGGGGTCAATTTAGGTGATCTGAATCAGCTGGAAAGGTCTAATTGGTAGTCCGTTTTGGTCTTGGAAGTTTTGTTGGTTTTGTCAAGGTATTTCTGGGTCGCTGACAGTCTTGTTAGGTCTGTAACGATTGGTGAGAGGGCAGCCTGAGGCTGCTACTTCGGATTCCCAGGGCACGCCATATTCCCGCACAGATGTAGCACTGAAATACTCACACAAATGGGGACGCTATGAGCGCTAAATATAGCAAGGTCATTTGCGGGGCACTTTGATCTCGAAACCACGGCCTGGGTGTGTCGCCTGTGCTAAACAAAAAGAAAAGAAAGTAGCAAAAGTGTCGAACTACTGTTACTGTTGTACAGGAGCTGCAGAAGAGGGAAAGGAGTAATAAAATATCTTTTGTAGTTTAATGTTTCCACGCCACTACAAGCTTGGCTTTAGCTGTCTTCTTGTTGAGGTGCATAATGAGGTCATGTCATGGGTCTCCAGTAGCATTTTTAGCACTTTGGTACCCTGCTGTAAGGAGGCACATGCTGCTCGTTACCAGGTGGACCTCCATGTCCCCAACAAAAGTCTGGTGACTGCTCCAGTAACACACCAAATGGCTTGGGAACTTTTGAGAAAGTTTGCATAAATCCTGAACCTCTCTTCCTTTCGGGACTTATTGACTTTTTTCAATCTGTCGTGCTTATTTCATGTGTGCCACTATAGTCGCCTACCAAAAATTCCGACCCCTGGTTTTTCTGTAATACTTGATTGTTCTAACTTTTTCGCAGCACTCGGCATGACCTGTAGAGCCATTGTATAAGAGCGCCTGAAATTTTGGATGCATCGCAAATGACTGCTCAAGTTTTTGGACCTCGTTCGCACTCCCTGCCAATGCACAAACCGTAATATAATATGTACTGTGGAACCTCGATCGGTAGTGTTACGATGCATAGTTGCTAGGTGAAGACGACGTTGTTTTGGACGTTCGGCAGTGGACGACGACGAGGACGTGGCAGTTTGTGCTGGAGTGATTTAGCTCGGTGTGATACCCAGCACGACCTCCACCAAATATTACAGGGGGGGGGGGGGGGGTTAGCCCAGCAGCAGACGGGACAGGCCTTAGTCGGAAGGCACACCGAGCTAAATCACTCCAGCACAAACTGCCACGTCCTCGTCGTCGTCCACTGCCGAACGTCCAAAACAACGTCGTCTTCGCCTAGCAACTATGCACCGTAACAGTATGTTCCCTGCAGGTTGGCAAATTGCACCAACATGGCTTCGAATTGGCACCATTTTTTCATTCCTGCATGATGACCGCCACACAGACTTGAACAGTAGTCACAGTTCGTGGAACTCATCTATGCCGAATCTTTCGTCCCAAATTTGGGAAGAGGTAGCAGCGAAGCGCTTGAGACACGTACGACTTCACGGGGACAGCGAGCGCGAAAGAAAATGGTGACGCAGTTCAAAGCGAGGTGAGAGTACCCGTAGCAAAATGCGCCGCATTCCTGATTTTTCTATCGTAAAAATGTTGACAAGTGGCATTTTGATGACACGCAAGATGCCTCTCATTATATTCAAGCCACCGGAGAATGCTTATTGCCTGTTACGGTGCCGATTTTGGCTCTAGTCGTTGGGCTTAATTACTACGAAGGGCAATGCCGATGGAGTGCTTGTTCCAGCCATTTGTCGATTTTTATTCTTTCGCCATCTTCGCCCTCGCACTGCGGGCGCAGCGCATTTCCGGCTGTGGAGGGTTCGCTTTCATGTCTGTATTTTATCCCAGCCTGTGCATTCATTGGCAACATGCCGTCGACAGTACAACCATCGTATGCTGAGCTCGTGAAAGCAACATGAGAAAGCAAAGAAGTTCACGGATGCAACCTTGTATTCTCATTGAGTGAAGTTGCAATGCATTTTGGGAAAAGCAGAAGCAGGATGTGATCTAATCAGCCATAGATTCAGATGTTATAGATTCGGATGGCATGTTCATGCAATAACTCAAGTGGTAGCCCTAAATGAAGACTAACCGGTGGTGGCTAAAGCATATCTGGTGCAGAAAAACAAAGGAAAAGCAGCCACTGACTTTTACCGATCCAGTGGAAAATACTACCTCAAAATAAATGATGGATGGCATTTGTGCTTACACTGAGGGGGCCCTTGACGACTTCTACTAAGCAGGCCGCCGCGGTGGCTCAGTGGTTGTGGTGCTCAGCTGCGGACCTGAAAAATGCGGGTTCAATCCCGGCCGCGGCGGTCGAATTTCGATAGAGGCGAAATTCTAGAGGCCCGGGTACTATGTGATGTCAGTGCACGTTAAAGGGGCCCAGAAACACAATCTTAGTTAACTGTTTTGCCTGTTGATTGCATACAGTGAGTTATAATGGTGCTAATAGCGTCGGTAATACCGCGTACATTTCGTTTTTTAATATTTTAATGTCCTCCCAAAAACAACTTCATGGCTCTGATGGTGTCGCCACTCAGTGGCGGGTTTTTAGCAGCGGATATGACATCACCTGGCGCGAGCTTGATGATCGGACAAACAGTAAATATACTGCAAATTGTGTGAATAAATAGAGACACATTTTGTCACCTGTCTGCGTTTTATATTAGGTCAACAAAAACAATTTGTTTGTCTTAGATAAAAGCCCTGCAAAGCAAGTAAAATAAAAATACACCACCAGGGGCGCTCTGGCATGGAAACAACGCTGCCAGTCTCAGCAATAACGAGTTAGAGAGCAGGCAACCATGGAGTACAAACTTCCGCGACGTGCTTTGGCTGGCTGTTTTGATTGGTTGCTCCAGGTGCCGTCATTGGGAGAGCGAAATAGGAGTGGGAAGCCCCGCCAAAATCGAGTTGAGGGCAGCGTTTTGTTTGCTTGTATTTTGAAATTTCTTCACTGAATAACTCCCGTTCCTGTGCATCGATTCCTGTAATTCTTTTTAAGTCAGCATCTGTATGACATAAAGAACCCACCTGAAGTATAGCCGGTATTCCCTCAGGCAGTGTTTCGCAGCCCCTTTAAAGAACCCCAGGTGATTGAAATTTCCGGAGACCTTCACTACGGCGTCCCTCATAGCCTGAGTCGCTTTGAGATGTTAAACACCCATAAACCAAACCAAACCTTCTTGTACTAAGCGCTGCTTATGGGAGAAACAGTCATAGCGACTGCAGCAATTGCCTAGGGGTTTAAGTTCGCGCCACTTATGCATGGGAGATTCAATCCCCAGTGCCTTTGGTCTCTGGTCGTGTTGCCAATGGCTACAAGTCTTTTCCTGGCTTGGTGCTTGGCTTCTTTGTGGTGACATGCGTGGGCCCACTTCATGCAAGTAAAACATGTTAGCTTATGTGCTCTTTACCAAGCTGCTCTTATGCCATTAAAATCAAATCATCATCATCATCAGTGACAGCCAGCAAGTATACAGCCTTTTATCAGAAGCAGAGAGCCCAAAGAGTTTGCTCCTAAGCTGTACAGTGGGTCTCATTTCTTGTGTGTGGAAGTCCTAGCTTTCAAATCGGGGAGGACAAAAGTTCCTCTCCCCTTCAACAAAATTTGGAACCCTGGCATTGCATACTGAGGCACACAACATGGCCCAGAAGCAAACCTTGCGGACTCTGTGCTTTTGACAAAAGCTGTACATAGGATGTGTTCTCTGACCTTGCCACCCTCACCATTTTCCTTGCTCCTAAGTAGTGAAGGATATGTCTGGTTTGCTACAACTATTTTGTTCCTGGGTCCTCTCATTCTGGGATAAACAGAAAAGCGGGGCGGTTCTTGACAGACAAAAAAGGGAAGAAAATGTTTCTTTACTGCAAGCAAGAGCTTTGAGGCCACTTTCACAAATGCCGTACGCTTTGCTTGCAGCATCTACCTGCCCCAGGACGAGAGTGGTGACGGGGGGCCCCTGACGGCGGGTAGCCCCGGTGCGAATGCAGTGGCGCCCCCACCAGGGGCAACAGGGGTGCCCCCTGGCGCCGGCAGTCTGCAGGCGCCACCTCCCATGGGCAATGGCAACACGGGGTCCCTGCCAGACCTGACCAGCCTGCACTTCCCTCCACCCCTGGCCACACCGCTCGACCCGTCTGAGGAGTTGGCTCACCAGCAGCAGGCAGGCGGCCAGGGCGGACCACCTTCCTTGCCACCCCTGCACCCCGGTCAGTGCCATCTGGCTGCTGCTCGAGGGTCTGGCTCCACGAGGCTCTTTGAACGGACTCTGACGAGAACTTAAAGTTCGTCCGTGTCAATAGATGACGGCGTTCTGATGATAAACAGGCGACTTTCACCGGAAATTGAGATTTTATGTTTGAAAAGACTGGAAAATTAAATACAGGTATTGCTGCCATTAGCCGTTGTCCTGAGCAAACTGTGGCGATGTCAGGACCAAATTGACACGGATCTCTGAGGCTTGGCTGTTGTGCCATTCACTTCTAAAGGGCGATTCTAAATTCTTTTGTCTGCTTTTGCCTCCACCTTGTGGCAATAAGCAGGCTGTCGGGTTCTGCATCACTATTTCTCAACAAAAAGGTGCCAAGGGAATCGGGTGGGCAGTTAGGTTTTTCAGTGAGGCTGTTGTGCATATCATAGTTGTTTATTTTTATGCGTTTGGTTTTATGTGTAAATGACAGCTGTTGGATTCAACCATATTTAACAGTCATTGAATCAGAATGCCTCTTTATATTTACCAGTTGAGACAGTAAACTCTTATAATTGCAGCCTTGCTAGCTGTAGGTTATTGGCTGTCTATCGTCCATCAGTGGGAATTTTCGTGAGCCTTAACAGAAAGCGATGTAGTGTCCATGCACGGCTGTAAGCAGCAGAGGCCGTGTTTTGGAGCTATCACACTTTTGAGGGATGCTGCATCCTCGCTGCTATTGAGAAGGTTAACAATGTTGTTTCATTGCTGCTGGTGCATTTCTCTGTCAGCTCAGTGTGCCAGTTGCATTTGATTGTATGCACTGAGCTTGCATTTGACGTCAGAAGTTATGATGGAGCACTTCTCTGCATGCCTAAAAAAAGCTTGCCTGTGATACAGGTGTTGTTTTCCTTAACTTAGAAGTATTGATGATTTGTAGAAAGATGACTGTCTTACCATTTCAAAAAGAACCAGCGAGATTTCCTTAATCTTTAATCCAGTGGGGTTGGGGGGATTCTTGAATTGTGTACCGTGGTTCCTTGGACTTGTTTGAGCTCCCCAAGCACCTACTGTAAAACCTCGAAAATTAGAACTCAGTTCATTCGAAATCTGGGATAATGTGTAGAATTTGTGTGTTCCCATAGTTTGTAATTAATTGTTACTGGATAATTTGAGCTGGGAACTGGCACTGGACCAGTTAATTCAAAGACCCAAGGTGCTATGCAGGAACAGCTGAGTCAGCGGCAAAATCTGGAACACACGAGTTTCGCATGTGACAGGCATGTGAGCCTGCATTAACCCTTTCACTGCCAGGTTTTTTCACTCACATCTGCACACACCCTGCCGGGTTTTTTTTGCATGTTAGTTTCCTGAAAATATTTTGCTAGTAATGCACTAAAATGCTCTGCAGGACATGTAGACATGTTTATTCTGGATAATCTTATAGATATTAGTTGTAATGAATCAAATCTTCCAGCACCAATCTGGCCTGTCGGATTTCCTCCTCTTACGCGGATTTTTCGGTGGCAGGGGGACTTAATCGCTGACATCACTCGACAAAGCACTTAGGTGGGCGCCTTCTTCGTTCTCATTATCATTGAGCTCCAAATTCACAAGCAATTTTGAATTTCTTCGTCCGTCAAAGCGCGGATGAGTGTGGCACAGAGCATCATGGCTGCTGTGCGTAGACCAAAACGAAGTCACTCGCATGTGGAAACATGCGCGCCATCTGTTGTTTAAAATTTACCCTACAAGATCTATGAATTTTTCGAGTCTCTCCATAGATGGAGCTACATGTTTGCATCGTTTTTTTTACACGAGTATTATCGGGAGCGGCAGGGGGTGAGTTAAAAAGCCAAAACGAGTTAACTCTGGATAGGCAGGGGGTGTGCATATGTGGTAGCCCGAGTTATCTCGGGAGTGGCAGATTAAGGGTCAAGCAGCGCAGTGCAGAAATGGACTCTTCAGTGCTTTAAGCACCACCATGCAGACAGTGGCGGCACTCTGACTTAGCATGCATTACGATGACATCACACCGGACTAAGCCACTATATGCAATTCATTGGTTCCTGAACGCCATTGGGCGGTGTTAGAAGCACTCAGACCATGCCAGGGCCAACGCAAAACATTGTTTTTATTTCATGCGCACTGCACACCTCGCCTAACTTGCTATACATGAAATGAAATCATGCTAACGACATTGCTAGATGTATCTAGCTGCGTGGTTTCGTTTACCCCAGTGCTTGGGCCGTGTGATACGCAGTGTGAGGGCTGACTTTGAGGCTTAAATTTCAGTCACCAGCTTTTATTTTTGTATCCAGTGTGGCTTATTATGCATGTGCTTGATTTTAATAAATGAAGTTGTGAGGGATGAGAGCAGTCGCCATGAAACAACCGCAGCAGTGTGCACGGGCCACAGCTTCGTCCTTTCCGTCAACCTCCATAAGGGGGTCCGTCTCCATGTGTGCCTCGTCTCTTATTGTAGTGATTGAAACCGAGAGGACCACTGGCGTACGTCTGCTTCCGTTGCCAGAGTGCCTTTAACCACCACCACCGCCACCTAGTCGTCGATTGTGTTGCGGCATGTGCAATAATGCGCATTGTGCCGCACTTCATTTCCCACTCGCGAGCATGCTGCGACGGCTCTTGATGGCCATGAGTGCATTAATTTTATGCATGGCCTAGCAGTGCCGTGAGCATGCTCTTGCTGCATGCTGGCAATCAATTTATTGAGAAAAGAGCAATTTCAATAGTAGTATGACCAGTTGAAAATGTTTGAAAATGCCGCGATGTTTGGCTGCGAGTTCAGGTTAACAGGAAAATTCATAGATTTTGAATGTTTTAACAGGTTCAATTAGTAAAAGTTTGGTGCGAATTGAATAGGAAATGCTATTTGCAAGCTATTCGAAATTTGGATAATCACGCACCCTTACCTTTTTTTTTCTGCAGCCGCGGTTGCTTGGTTGAATGCTAATAAACTTTGCTGCTGCTGACATGTGTGCCACCGTATTGCATGCAGGCAATGCAGGTTCCCCGGGCTCCCCGCGTGGCTGCACCAGCCCGTCGGGGGGCCGTCACGCGAGCCCTGGCCCCGCGCCGTCGCCGTCATCGCGCCGCCGGGCACACCACAACTCGACCAGCATGGTGCTGGGCTCTGGCGGCCGCCTGCACGGGCCCACGGCCTCCCAGCAGGCCACGGTGGGGGCCCCAGGGCAAGTACGTGCACACTCACCCCTGCACCACAACCGCCGACACCACCGACCCCACCCACCCCGGATCACTGTCGAGGTATGGAGGAAGAAGGAGCCCCGCTCTCTCATTTGTCGGAAAGGGGGACAGGTCTCTCTCTGCTTTGATGAGACCCCTCGGGGGAGAGGGTGAAATTTGGGGCCTTGGCTGTAGACCTTTTTCAGGAGAGGCTAGTCTTAAGGAGGCGGAGAATGTCCGATATTGGAGAAGAATAGACATTTGGGCAAGTTAGTATGGTGTCATACCGAATCTACCTGCGTGAATGACAAGGACAAGGAGAATATTGGCTTCATGGTTTATAATCTTACACCGTGTCAATATCAAAGTTATTCAGGGCCAAGGAAAAGTAATACAGTTGTACAAAAGAAGGTATTTAACGTTTGTTTATTGTAGGAGGTACTAGTATGAGACAAAAACACAGTGTGCTCTTCTTCCTTTACTTGGAGAAGAGACACGCACAGAAGGGCCCACTGTACTAAAAATTGTAGCACGAGACAATTTTAGTTGCTTAAAGTTCATCTTGATAAAAGGTGCCAGTGCGGGACTGTACATGCAGAAAAATGCACCATCATTCCGTCGTCTTTCCTCATGTTTTATCCCTCTCTGCTATCTTTAATCAAGATGAACCAAATAAAAACTTTTATAACTGGCCGGTATTTGCAGCACATCCAGCTGCAACTTTCTGAAACATGCCATACATGCTGAGGAAGCCTGCTTCGCTTGCAAGGCGGTGCTCACTGAAAGAGGTCTACATGCCTTGTCTGCCACTGGGTCGGCATGCTTTGTGCTCGACCCTTGTTCCCAATGGGTCCTCTGTCAAGTCAATGAGGCACCTGCTTGGCGTGCACCCCCCCTGTTTTCTGCTACTTGTTTGCTACCTTCCCCCTTTTTTTTCTTTTTGCTGTTGCTTTCCAACCCTTGCACGCTGCAGTACTCCTGTTGTCCTGCAGGCCTGTGGGGAGTGCTTAGTGTGCTGCATAAGAGACATTACCATGGAGTTTATTGCACGGGCTTCGTTCTCTTGAAATCTTACTGCTTTGTAGATGATATGGAAAATGCTTTTGTCACTTTCATTCTGCTTTTTGACTTTGGTAGAACTGTTGTTGCTATCGAAACTATGAATTGAGCTGGCCTGAGATCCCTCTTGGCAGCAGTGGCAAGTATACTAACCACAATAGGAGCGTTTTATGTGCACAGGCTAGTTCATGCTGGGGATGCAATTGATTTGTTTGAAAATTTGCATGTGGGTGCAAGAAAACGGTCAAGAGACAAGCGTACAGGTGCATGCGGTTCTTGAACTGAATTCTTGAATTCTCTAATGCCTTCATATTTTTTTCATATAGTTTACCTCCAGTTTAATGAAATCCTGAATACAGTGCAATTTCTTTACCTTTCTATGCTTGTTTGCTGTCTTTGGAGGCTGTGCCTTTTCTGGGTTCACTAGTGTAATTGTACAATCAGTTTTTGTTTTAACTGCATCGCTGCATGTAGTGCGTATCACTTGATACATATGTGCACGTACATAAAATGACATTTCTTACATCCTAGTTTTTTGTGTCATGGCCCTCTTTCTGTAATCTCCTTTTGTCATAGTGTCCCTATCACTGTACCATAGCAGTCCCTGCATCTGGATGAACCTGGGGTCATGATGACGTACTTTGAGTAATAAGCACTGTGCTTGAATTCTTGTGTATATAATAATGTCTGTACTAATCTAACTTATGCTTACTTGCAGGTTATGTGAAACATCCGGTGTAAATTAATGTGTACTAAATTTCATTATTCAGCCTTCCACACTTTTCTCAGAACAACCACCGTTATTGTAACTCATCTACTTTTGAGCATTTATGTGCACCTTCAATTGTGTTCGTATCACATTGTTTGAGTTTTTTTTGACAGCACAGGAAGGAATGAAAGCCTATGCTAGTTTCTTCCATGTCTTAATTTGCAGTTTGTTTGTAACCAGTCAGAGTCGTACCTGCCAACATTCACAGTAAAGACGGGATCCCTGGCATACTGTTCATGGTTTTAAAAATGGCTTGAAGCCATTTCACAAATTATTTTGCTAACTTTCTAGCATATTGACTTGCGTTCCAGTGGCTTGGCTGATTTTTTGTGAACTTATGAGATAGTATGCTCATCTGAAAAGCTCATGCTTGAAAATATATCTGTTTTACATAACGTGCGGTGTTACGCTAATGATGCAGTCAAACCAAAGTATCTATTCGAATACACTTGAAGCTCGAATTGACTGCATAAAATGTCCTGCAGTGCCGACTTCGGATAAATAAAGTGAAATACGTGATATCTTTTATTGTCATCATAGCACTGGTAGCTGCTTCGAGCACTAGATTACATTTCTGACCTTGTGAATCATAGGCCCCTTTGCACATATCATTTGATTCCTGCCAAACCAGGCCATCTGTTCCACTGTCATTGGAGTGCTGTTGAACTTGTCTGTTCAATGAGGACAACCTCAGTCAGAGGTTTTGCAGAGCACAGGCACCACCAGATGGCAGAAGTTGTGAGCATGCTTGGAACGGACGCTGCAAGTAGTAGTGACATGTGACTCTTTCTAAAGCAGCGTCGTAAGCCCCGTTTTCATCGCCACCACCGCTGCTTTTCTGCTACCTTTTCGTCCTTGTGCCTAGCTCTGTCTCCCGCTAATTTGCGAGGCTTTCATCAAGCGGTGCGGCTTTTCCGTTGACCCCATGTCGGCACTGCTTTCTGCAGCAGGGCTGTGACGCCTGACAGGTAGCGCTTTCCCATTGCTTTGTGATTGACTTTGCCAGGCACAGAACTGTACTGTGGGCCTGAAAGTTTTGGGTAGGTCAGGGAAAGCAATCGCGATAGCACTACTTGTGCCATCTGGGTCCACACCTGTAAGCAACAACCATGATGCACCTTCCGCTGTTGGTCATCCGCTGCCTGTTTCATCGAGCCCTGTTGCTTGACCTTTCCTGCCTAGTATGCATGGCATGCACCCGCACGCACGTGTGTCCTTCTGGCAGGGGACTTGGCGGGACGAAGCATTCTGAGCTGTACACGTCCCCTGCTCTCTGTCGTAATGCCTAAAAGGTTACCCTTACAGCGTTTGCCAATAACACCTGAGGCTTTTATTTGAAGGGCTCATTCTCCTTCTCTCCGTACTGACCTACTCCCCATCCCCCTTCCGTGCCGCCATCCGCGCGCCCATAATGCCGTGACGCCACCAGTCGCCGTCCGCTTCGTGGCTGCAGAAGTGCTCCCCTTGCTAACGGCTGCTGAGGAGACGGTCACCCGTCCGCTTCTTGTCTCGTGAGATTGTGGCATCTTCAATGCTTACGTTCGATTCTAGTGTGTAGTATGCTAGGGATGTTTCGTAAAAGAGTGCAGACGGTGGGTTTTGGACAGTCTTCTTGCCTCATTTGGGCATTACCTCTGTAGATTTTTGGTTTAGGTTGATAGCTGTAGAAAGTCAGGTCTGCCTTTTGTTTTAGCAGTCACTGTTTAGTTGGTTTTGGGGCTTGTGTAACAATGTGTGTATGGTGATTATCTAGAATTGGTGGGTCTAGCAAAAGGGCTCTTAGGTCAGCCATTTTGTCTTTGGTCAATGGTCATAGCCACCTCATAAAGGGAAGTTGTTGAAAAAACTTCTTGTGTGCCCATGTGTGCTTAAGTAAGTACTTGCCTAAACACATGAGGCACTTTTGTAGCTTTAAGATATGTTGTAGCGGCAATAATTTTGTGGCAGTGTGGTTTATCTTCCAGTCTTGGCAGCTTATGGTGACTGTGCATTGGCTGAAACTTATATGCCTTGTCGGAAATTGGCCGAAGTCAATTTGGGTTACTTCTCGTTTTTTTTTTCCTTGTTTTGTTGGGTGTTTGAGCCTGTTTGTCTAGACTCTAGTTTGTTTAGGTCTGTTTGTAACCTGTTCAGACATAACCTGTTTGTCTAAACAGTAGTTTGTTTATATCTGTTTTTAACCTGTTCAGGTATAACCTGTTTGTCTAAACAGTGGGGCCAAACAAACTTGCTGAGGGCAAGATAGCGGAAATTTGCTACACAGAGTCTAAAGGCTTATTGCTCCCACTATGTTGGCCTGTTCAGGAGTCAGGGTCTTGAGGCTCCTTTGCTTGCTTGCACATTTTCTGCCAGGGCCTGACCATGGACACGAATGCGCTTTCCCTGGATGGCTATGGGGCTGGTTCTCAGCAGGCGCAGCAGCAACAGCATCAGCAGCAGCACCAGCAGCAGCACCAGCAGCAGCACCAGCAGCAACACCAGCAGCAGCACCAGCAGCAACACCAGCAGCAACACCAGCAGCAGCATCAGCAGCAGCATCAGCAACAGCAGCAGCAACAGCAGCAGCAGCAACAACAGCAGCTTGGCTACTACCCGCCTCAGTCACCGCAGTGCTTGGGGCAGAGTCCAGGCTCCCCTCTGGCCTATCCTCCCTCCTCACCAACCCTAAACCAAGTGAGTGCTCTTCCCCCTTTTTTTTCCCCCTTCTTTTTGTCCCCTCTCTTGGTTGAACGATGTTGTTTGTGCAATGCCCCGACCTTCCTTTTCTCTGTCAATCTGGCTCAATGCTTCCTGTAATTCAATTCCAGCCACATCACTTGCTTTGCTAGGGAACCCCTTTGGTATATACATGTCTTTGCTTCCTTGTTATGATGTGGCGCCACTAATGGGTACTGTTTGGTGCCTAGTGGGGACTGGTGGTGGCTTACGTAATAATATGAGCTGCTGGCATGACTGTCAAATGCTCCCCTTAAAGTGCTGCCTTGTAAAGAAAGGGAGAAAACAGAATTATTTTTTTCTCCTATTTCTCATAGTATGTCACTAGTTATTACTGGTGTCCTCTTTCTCATTACATGTGCAGAGCAGGTAGACAGGCTAGAGAATATAAGAGTGTTAGAAAGGGTAAGCAGAGAGAGCTTGATTTGAGAGAGAGATTGAGCTTACATTGAAATTGAGGAAGTGTTGGTGGGTTGTGCTGACTTCAGTTTGCATAGATTTTAAACTGCTAACTATAGAACTTTTGTTGCAACTCTGACCAAGACTGATATTTTGATTGAAAAAAGGAAAAGTACAGTAACATCCATTTTTGACTGCTTGCCGCAGTGACAACAAGATAGTTGATGGTCATTAAGGGTAATAGACTGGACTCAAAGAGAAGGCAAGCGTAGCAGGGGGGATGAGGTTAAGAAGTTTGTAGGGATAAGGTGGCCGTGGCTGGCACAGGACTGGGTTAATGGAGAGATATGGGAGAGGCCCTTTGTCCTGCAATGGGCATAGTCAGGCTGCTGATGATAATAATGTGGAGCAACACAATTTGCATGCGATAGAAAAACTGACATCAGTGTTGTCATCTGTAATGCTGTTACCATGCGGATGCTGCTGAAGAGAGGAGACAGAAGCTGTTTACACAGCCGATTGTCTGAGTTTTTTTTTTTTTGCAACTTTGGGGTTTTTGGTGTATGTTTATTGGTTCAATCGCATAGATGGTAGTGCGTGCAGGTTGTCACAATATTGTTGGTGGTCAGGCATACAAAATCCGTTCTGTACCTTGCAAAAACAACATGCGAGATGACAGCCCGAAGCGTCTGGAATGGCATAGTAAAAGATGCATGAACTTGATTTCTTGCATTGCATATGTCTATTTTGTTGGACTCCATGATTTTTCTCTTTTCTTTTTCTAAATTGGCACTAGTTTCCCACCTAGCAGGCTCAAAATGTGATATCCACTTGCTCGATAAGCAATAGCACCAGCTTGTTAGACTGCAACTATATTGCTTTTTTGCTTGATTGAAAAAATAAATAAAATGGAGAAGTGCTGAATGGTAATGGCATTCTTGCAGCTTGTGATAATGTGTAAATTGAAAAAAAAAAAAAAAATAGCCGCCTTCTTGGTATCTCCCAAAGGTTTCCTTAATGCTAAGCTCTTATCGACCAACACTGTGTTTACAAACATAAGGGGCGCCGGCTGACGCCGGTTGTGGCCAGGGGTATGGGCGGGATTTTCTTCTGCTGCAGCTGCTATGGAGGTCGCTTCCATTACCATGCCTTTTAAAAACTGCCTTCCATGTGCAGCTGTCTAGCCTGTCTAGTTTGAACAGCTGTGTTTGCGAGCAAGTGTTGCACACATGACAGGGTGTCAGACTATATGAAAAGCTTGTTCATTTCGGATAAACACCCAGCTAGTATTTGAGCGCCCAGACATTGATGCCCCACATCACAATGCACACTTTTATTTGGACGTTTTAAAAAGATGTCAGCTTTGAAACAGCATTTCATAGTTTTTAAAGCTCTTCTTAAAAGCACCTTATTGAGAAAATTATTTTGGAAACTTTTGTTTTCATGTGTTTCTATGTGCTGCGCTCTCACCTGGTACCCTCATCCCTAGGATATCTCCCACATGCGCGTGTACGAAACCGATTCGCTTTGAAATGACGTTCCTTTATTTCTACATTCTGGTGTAGGACGTGCTTGGCTTTTGTTAATGAAGGGACGACCTCATAGGTGCTCTGAGAAATCAGAAAACTGTGAAAACCTTTGTTTGCATGCATTCCTCTGGGCCGATGAAGTTCACTGGACACTGACCATAGTGGAGTTGCATAATTGGTCAGTCTCTACTTTACATACATAGATAGCTGGGAGTCCTCATACCACTTTTGGTGCAGTGATGCAGCGGTTAAGCGATGTGCCACTGCTCTGGCAGCTGGTTGTTTCAAGCGCAACCACCGGTAGACCTTGCATGACCCAGGTTGCTCTTCCCTAGCAACCTCTCATGACCAGTCATTGATTTAACTGCCACCTGCCACATGTCATGGTGGTCAGTTTGCTCACACTCCGGTGGGCAAGTTGCCACCTCTCACGTGGGCAGGTTGGGTGAAGTCAAAGTCACGTGACTGGCAGGTGGGCCACCTGCTTCTCTGGGGATTTCTTGCTCATGCCGCCGCTGCTACTGGGTTTCACGCTGAATGGAACCCTTAATGCTATCGCATTAAAAGAAATGTTTTGACTGTGGTCAGTGAGCAGTTAACTTCAGTGATGATTCCTGACGAGACAATATGATCGAATACATTCTATGGGCCGTACACCCATCTGTTACCCCCTGCCTGCAACAGCAGCACGACCTCCTCTTGGTTACATCAGAGATTTGTGTTTGGCACTTGCATAAGCAAGACAGTAGGATGGACATTAAGGGACACAAGAAAGGTACTATCGAGAGCAAAAATAACAGACCCCTGCCAGTGCGTGCCGATCCACGCCAAACTGCATGCAAGCTCCACCTGACGGCACCAGGAGTGCTTCGTCAGGCGGCGCTCTCACGCAGTTTGGCGCGGATCGGCACGCGCTGGCAGGGGTCTGTTATTTTTGCTCTCGATAGTACCTTATGCCTGCTGTTCCTTGTGAAACGTCGAGACCAGTCTGTGGAGTGGTGCAGGCCTTTATAGCCTGGTTAAGCGAACATTACAAAACGCAACCGCATAATCTGGGTTGTACAGGGTCAATCACACTTAGAGGGAACATGGCTCCGCGTGGCCGCGTACCTGCGGAGAGCCATTGCTTCTGAACCATTCATGAATCAATGCAGAGTGGCATACCAGGAGAGGGACCTCGACGTGATGCTTCATGTCATCTCCCCCTTTGCACGGGTTTGCCACCGGCTTGGTCGCAATGGTGTTCTGCGTGTGCGCAGCCACGCGGAGCCGTGTTCCCTCTAAGTGTGATTAACCCTGTACATGTTTGTACAGCTCTTGCTAATCGAGTACCGCTCACTGTGCAGTTTAGCAGTTGTTTTAATTCGCTTTCGCTGCAAATAACACGTCAGCAATTCCTACATGAAGTGTTGACATGACAGCAGCGGTTCCCACAGGCCGTTTCATTTTATTGAGTGCAGACCTTTTTTTTTTTTTTTTATGTATAAAAGATAACAGTAGCTACGAAGCATTGCTTTTGAAGTTTGGTTATCGAACCAGATGGATATCTTGTTCAAGCGTACTTTTAAATTTTAAATTATTAATCACCTGACATGTGTCTTTTTAGGCTCAGTTTCAGTTCAGTAAACTGAAATTCTCTGTGTATGCATATATGAAAAAACGCATTCACCATGCATTGCTTTAAGAGCAGTAGACTTACGAAGGGGAGGAAAGGTACAAAAGCAGTGCTATGTGACATGAACAATATGCAGTAGCTGACAGATTTTTCGGGCTCCAATATAATTTGAACTTGTGCGATATTTTGGAGTTAACTTTCATGCACCTCATAGGATTGTGTACATTTTCATGACTGTTAAGTGTAGTCTAAAAGTTTGATTTTTCAGACTAAAATAGATGCCAGCAACACTGTGGAGGTCGTTTTGTTTACCAACAGTTTGCTTCTTCGACTTAATATAATCCCATGCGGCCGTCATTGTCACATCCAAATGGTTCTTTGCCGCCGTGCAAGGTGCATCTTGGATTTAAATGGTGTCAGTCGGGCAGATTGACTTACATAGGCTTGGCTGTTTGTTCCTCATTGTTGCCACTTGAGTCACTGGCATGCTCTTTATTGCCATCGAGGTGGCATACAAAAAAGAGGGCAGGATTGTATTGAAAACGGGACAGCTGCAGCATCTGCTGTGCGGCTGACGTGACAGCACCCATGGTGTCACGTAAGCCTCTCAAGGTTTGGTTACACTACACATAAATACCCCTGAAAGCAGAAGATTGTACAGCCATCGCCGTAACTCAATTGGTAGAGCACTGGATGCGAGATTCGGAGGTCATGGGTTCGGATCCCACCGGCAGCATGTGGTTGTTTTTTCTTCTGCTTTCTTATCAGTTATCTTTAAAATATTTACCCTATTAATCTCCCATTGACGAATGCTACAAACTGAAAAAAGAAAAAAAACATTCCCAATGCTCCTTTGTTGGCTGTTGCTTCCGTCGACTGTTGGCTTCCGTCATGTACCCATGGCGTGGGGCAGATATGGGGACGTGGGTGTTTGGGTGCAGTCAGCGGTGCTTGCTTCCGCTCGTTTCCGCTCGCTTCCACTCGCTTCTTCCCTTGTGTTCCTCCTTAGTCTTTGTAACCATCGTTGCCCCAGGAAGGAGACATTCTCACGTCGCCTGTTGTGGGGCATGCATTGCAACGCGTTCGCATTCTGGTATTGGTGACGTGAGTTGCTGCGGACATAACGGAAGCGTGACTCTGGCGTGGATGTAATCTAATGTTATCGTCTGCAAATTAAGCATGGAGAACACGAAGTTCAGTATTTTGTAGGCTGGACTTTTCGAACTGTTTGATTTTTCGCGCCATTTTTCGGGTCCCACTGAGCCTGACAATTCGGTTGGCGACAGAATAAGGAATACATTGAAATTTTTTAATGTGAATCAGATACGAGTTGCAGAAGAAACTGGCTTTAAATATCGAGTTGAATATTCTCTGTCAAAGTGACAGGGAACAGCAAAGTAGCAGCCGCAACCACCAAAGTTTATGTGGCCGCAACCCAGTTGTGCTCTAGAGGACGCAGGCGACCCGCTAGATTCACCAGGCTGCTACCGTAGCTTCTCATGTGCTTCCCTCTGTCACTACTGCCACATAGCTCAAAAGCGGAAATATTAGTTTGATAGTAGTATTAGCTGATGAGCAAGACGACGCCAAGGGAGTGACACTCTCATAGAACCAATGGGGACGTTTTTTTTCGAGGGCGATGGTGGCGGCACCTGGGAGAGGCGGTAAACGCATCAAAAATCCAATATGGCGGCGCGCGTTTAGGCGGCTGGTTGTGGCCCGTTGCCCGCGCTACAGTGCACTGTACTCGCGCGTGCCTGGTGCTGGCGGCCGCTAGCTTGATCCAAGCTTTGTAAATACTGGTGATTAACTGCTCCCCCGCTGCATTCACGCTTGATTTCCTAAGTACTTACGGATTCTGCTCACTCGCTTTTGTATTTCGATGTGTCTGTTGATGTAGCATGGTGCATGGTGGCGAGCGGCGCGACTGCTTAGCAGCTGTGCTCGCTCGAGAACGAAAAGCGTAAATGGTTTTGTACAAAGAACAATTTATTAAAAGAACATCAGCAGTGACAATCGACGTTCAAAAAGGGATTTTAGGCATCAGTGACATGGCAATATCAGTGACAGGCATCCTAAAAATCTAAATAAAAAAACGCCATTATGTACACCTAGAAGACATGAGCGCACAGAGAATATATAGGGGATAAAAAAAAAGGCATCAAGGTAGGTATAGTATACATAATAAAATGCTACATGACTGAATATAGGTTTGTACGCGACTTTGCAAGAGATTTAGGCAAACAGTAGGGAAGTAAAACATCTGACATGTATTGAAACGCATCAGTCTGTGGCTATGAATAAACACACACAGAGAAAGGCAGCGAAAATTTTTAACCTTTGACTCGTGCAGAAGAAATCACAGTGCGTTGGGCTAGGGACAACATAATATGCTGCAGTGCTAGTTCTTAGTATAAAGACTCCAAGAAAAGCTCACTGTGTGACTCGACATGACGGCAATGACGCTGCTGCAGTGCGAATGTTGCCGACGTCGCCGTTTTCGCTTGCGCGGCTGACCGGGTGTCGTCTGCTTGTCGTCTGTTGCCGCGTTACCCGCGTCGTCATCTTCGCAACTGATTTCTTTGATATCTTATTTTTAATACCTATGACTGGTTATAATTTAGTTCGCAACCATGTTTTTGTTATTGATAGTGGTCCAAAAATTTCACTTTTATTAGGCTTAACTGCAGCCGCGTTTACCACCGATACCAGGATCGCTGCAATCGTTTCGACCATGGCGCCACCCTCGGCACGGACGCGCAACTTGCAACATGCCACAGCCCTGACGACGCGCAATGCACAACACGAGAGTGTGTTGCAGTTTAAAGGTGCACTGAGGAGGAATCTGAACTCGTCTTTTTGCCGCGGGAACTCGATCTGCACGTTCCTAGCATTCTTAGAAACTGCGACTTATTGCCCTCTGTGTGGCCGATTTCCCTAATTGAATCGAATTAACGCCCGGCTCCCGCTTTTTTTTTTTAATTCTCCCTCGTACGGTGGGCGGAGTCGACCAACGCGGGGAGTCCCTTTCAGCCAGCTCCATGGAGGCTTTGCTTTCGCATAATTTTGTTTTTTAGGTTTCCGCGAATAAATAGTTTCATTTGCAGATAATATAACCGCAAAATAAGCCCGCAGAAATAAAAATACGCGCGGACTATTTGCTTCTACGGACTACTAGTATTACTCCGCCGATGGCAGAGCTGCAAGCCTCCACGGAGCTGGCTGAAAGGCACTCCCCGCGTTGGTCGACTCCGCCCACCGTACGAGGGAGAATTAAAAAAAAAAAAAGGCGGGAGCCGGGCGTTAATTCGATTTAATTAGGGAAATCGGCCACACAGGGTAATAAATTGCAGTTTCTAAGAATGCTCGGAACGTGTAGATTGAGTTCCCGCGGCAAAAAGACGAGTTCAGATTCCTCTTCAGTGCACCTTTAAGAGGAGGTGTGATCGGCTGCGGCGATAGCCTAGTGCTCTCGCACAATGGCCAGTAAAGCTGATCTGTTTGTGCCGCCGTGGGTTCGAATCCCAGTTGCGGCAATATTTATTTATTTTTTTTGTTAATGTCATTAATTAATTTATTTATTTATGGTTGGCCTATGGTAACCCTGAAGGTCAAGCTTCACACAAACTGGTGAGCCGGTTTGACCTCGTGAAGTGGTGCTTTTGCACTAAAAGAAAAGGCTTTTATTCTGGTGAATACGGTATTCACTCGATCACTCGCCTGTCTGGTCACACCTCAACTCATCTGCCCTTTGGAAGACTTGGACAGTCCTTTGGAAGTGGGCCCGGCAGCATCTGATGACGTCTATCTGTGGTGGAGTGTGGCCGATCCAAGCAATAAACTGCAGACAAATAAGTGAAGTTGATGCTATTCGGACAGCTGATATTGACGTGAGAGTTCATGTATACAGCGAAGTTGCTGAAAGATGCAGTGATAAGGGAATAACGGAGATAAATTAATCCTACTGGTGCTTTCTTAAGTGCAAGCTCTAAGCGAAAACAGCAACGAGCGATTAAGGCCCAAGTTGACAATAAAAGTGAACTAGACTTGACTTTGCTCTGGACATTTTGAGCTTGATCTTCAGACAATTTACCCAGATGTTGCAGTTTTGTCGGGATCGGATTTACGAAAGTCAGCTGTATTCGGTCATTGCTGAATGTTGAGAAACTTGCGAATATGCATTTCCTGAATCGAGTATGACCTAACTAGCAAGTATATTTGACTCATATTCGAAGGTTCGAATATTTGTGCACCTCTTATAATGTGTTGTCTATAATGCTGCTATGAATGAAATGCTAGACATGAAAGAGATGCCCGACATGCTTGGCATGTATAGTATGCAACGTCACACAAGGCTGAACACATGGTTCAATACATCAGCATTTGTAGCTTGGTCAATAAGCATAACGTTTAGGCACACATTTGTCTGTTTGCAGTGACCCTCCACACCACGGGTTCTAAAGGGAGGTAGCAGAAGCCACAAGCTCGGTGAAGGTCCGGAAGGAAAATATGCTAAAACTGAACACTGACCTGAATGTTGGCAAAAAAAAAAAAGGGGGCGAGAAAGAAACATGGGAATGCACAATTGGTGTTTTTTTTTTCTCTTTAAAAATAAAGGAGGCACTGCACATTTCTTGATATGTTTGTGCCAGTTTGAATGCCTGCAGCAACAATGTTGCCCGTAGAACATGCCTGGTGTGTCAACCTTGTGCATTGTCTCGAGTCTGTTCTATTGCATGCAGCAGTAATCTTGTATGGTGCACAGCTTGTTGAGTTTTTTTTTTTGCTTTTCTTATTTGTTTCTTTTGAAGACTGTTTTGTCGAAGATGGCCTGATCTTACAGTCCTTACTGTGCTCCGTGCTCCATCTCAGTCTGCAGTTTGATGCTGCAACCACAAGGACCTGCGAAGGCAGTGTTTGCCTGTTCCAGAAAACATTTCATACTAAAAATCTTTTAGAGCGCAACTGTTAGGTGCCCGTTCCTGGCTTGCACGTCGTCGTCGTCGTTGTTGGCGTAAACCGCAGAACTGTTGCAAAGGCAGAGGAGGGAGTTTGGCGGTGCAGAGAAAGGCAGAAGCATGGTGTGAAAAGTGGAGGAGGAGAATACGGTGGAGGCAGGCAAGAGGGGTCGCGCTCAGTTTGTGCCAGCTATTGCGTAGTGGCGTCTGTAGTGGCGTCCGTAGACATGTAGCGGTGTCCGCAGACACATAATGGCGTCTCTTTAGTATTCTGGTAATGGGGCCTGGTCAAGTACATTCTTTAGTGGCCGGTGAAAATCGGCATGACAAGTGCTGCTTAGAAGTGAGAATGCAAATCACCACAAGCTTCGCATGCCACCCAGCTGGCCTGCATAGAAACATTAGAAATAATAGCCAGGTATGAGCTTTCTCATTCTGAATGGAGAAGCCACATTGTCTTGAGGTTACTTTTACACAACTTGAAGGGTGTTGAACAGTATCGTGACACTGTTTGTTGATAAATATGGTAATGAATGGCTATCTGATCGATGGTTCAAGCTTTATCTTTGTTTGTTTCCTTTGATTCTTGGAGAGCTTGTAAGTTTATATGATATAAAAATGGCATAACACTGCGTTGTCAAATAGCGTGGTCTAACGCGTGGCCTAACATAACAGCGCGGTCAGTGTGGTCTACTTCATTACTGAGTGCTTTGTGTTATGGTATGGGTTTGAGGTATCTAGCAGATGTCATTTGCCACTGCATATTTAAGCCTGCAAACTGTGATGCAGCTCCTGCAGTAAGTGTTTTATATGGATGTTTAAGATCCTTTCGGTACCAGCTCTTGGTTCCGTCATATACATTTTCTTCGTATCAGTGCACATAATAAACATTCTGGGCCATGCTGAGGAATTGGATGTGTACATGTCAGAATGCAGTGCAACTGTATCATTAGCAGATCCCAGAGGCAGAAATGCATTGCAGTTGATCTTGAATAGTATACTGAATTTGATTGATATAGCAGGATAGTTCAATATACAGATACTAATTCAATCTACAGAAATGGTCGAGTTAAGATATACCTAATTTAGATTGGTTTTGGCTGGACCCCTGTGATCACAGAGCAGGTTGCTTATTGATTACAGTGCCCAAGGGATGCAACATTTATTGCGTACTCCGACTAGCCACACGTGAACACTGTTCGCAGCCGTTCTCACCAATTTGTGAGCTGGCTTAAAGCTCATGCAATGATTCTGCCGTGATGACAATGTACTAGTGTGATGACTTTGTGAAATGTGGTGATGCGTGAGAATGCCTGAGATTGCCTGGTATAATTTGGGCTCAGTACAGTGTGCTACTTCAAATCATAACCGTCATTGTCAGGCAGTAGCTGCTGCTTGCCACCACTTAGTGCAAACGGTTTGTTTGCTTAAACAAGCTGCCGCATGAAAAAAACTAGCTCATGATGAGGGTGAAAATGGTTTAGAGAACAAAAGGCAAGGTGCTGTATTCAGCAGAAGTTTTTGTTGGATGCTCTTCAGTGTTAGGGTTAATTATTCCAGGAGTTTTAAAACTTAATTGTCCTAAGGCTTTGGCCAGTGAATTGCTTGACATTAAAATCCTTCTCACACCATGGGACGCCATTGATTGCATCATTCAAGCACCATTCCTGCCCTGCACATAAATGGGCCATATTGCAACAAACGTGATGTTGTTGGACTAAAGTCAACATTGACTTGGTTGTGAAATGGCAGTCCACAAACTTTCACTGCTATAATCTATTATCCTTGTTCCACACTTGCCTTTGGCTTATTTTCTTACCATTTTTTTTCGTGCTGACGAACAAAAGTCATCACTAGGTGCATAGTGGGTGGTACAGAACTGCCATGGTTTTCTTTCATAAGGGTTTAATGATCCATGATGACTCTTGACTCCCATCAAGACAAGCACGATTGAAGCAATTAATATGAGAACATATGATGCTTCCCATAGGTCTAGTGTAAAAAAAAATCCACTTATTATTAACTGCTTTGCATGTTTCTTGATAAAGGCAGGACCTTTTTAGTGATAGTGAGCTGTGGCGACTCTGTGCTATAGCACCTATGCAGTCTGTGCAGCACTGTCAAGACAAGTAAGAAAGAGAAAAAGTTTCCCTGCACATTCAAGCCTGCCTGAAAGAAGGCGTGAAATTGGGGGAAAACTTGCCTGCAGTGAATATTTCTTCCATAGAAGCTTTCTTGTGGGGAAACTTTCTCACAGAGAAGCTTTCTCACGTGGCAACTTTCTCGAAGGAAAACATCCTTGCAGGGAAGCTTGCTCGCGGGGAAGCTTACTCGCAGTGAAGCTTTCTTGTGGGGGGCTTTCTTGTCAGTGCATACACGCATCATGTGTTGTTTCTTCCACTAGACTAAAAGCCACCAGGCGAGGGCTGCACCTGCTTGAGGATGCAGAACTTAACCCCTTCAGCGTAAATTATGATCCTGTGGAGAAAAAATTTTCATAATTTTAGATTTTTATAACAAGCATGACAGGACTGCACAGAAAAAATTCAACCTTCCCCGGTGCTTAATTATACATTTTTTGTTCGGTCCTCTTATACCACGACATTGTCACTGAGCACTATTTTTCGAGGTCTCAGTTATATTTATTTTTACTCATTCCTCCCTTAATAAGGCGTCAGTATATAAGCGAATTAACACATTTTAGATATTTCTAAATGTTTATGCTTACAAAAGAAACAAACAAAAATTGACACTTGCCAAAGCCATACCCAAGTTACTGAAAACGTGGAGCCATCCATGAAAAAGAAAAAAATTGATTCCTACATTCATTATCAAGCCTGACTTGGTGTCAGTCTGTCAGTCTAAACAAAGATTTCCAGACCTCAGAATATTTCAATGCGTCCACATTTGTGGAAATTGCGCCTCGTATAGACATGAATTGACAGTACTCACGTCAAGTCACATGTATGTGAACGCAGCTCCTGGAGCATTTAACAGTTAGACGGAAACTTAATATTCATTTCGTGCGGTATCGCGACGTGTTACTTTGTGACACATGGATCTGACATGACCACAGCTAGGTGCCACGTGCACATTACCTGCAGCGGCTGAGAGCTTGATGAACCTGCTTGTGGTGCTGGTAACAATCGCACTACAGAAGAAGCAGTATGAGAGAGAGAGAGAAAAAAGAGAAAGCAGTTTAGATCTCAGATCCTTTACTGTGTGGCTAGCCAGCTATGCACTCTTGGAGTGCTCAAAGCTAGAAGAAAAACCCAGCAAGAGCAGAGTCAGTGGTAGCTGTGAAGGGGAAAGAATTGAAAGGCAGTGGCACAGAAAGTAGATTGATGGCATTTTTAAGCGTAATGACTTGACCTTATGTCATAACCTCCATCTTCAGCTCATTTAATGCACAGTGCAATAAAGGCTTTCTTTGCAGTCATCTTCCTGCAGTAAGGCCATTTTATTATTTGTTTTTATCTGACACAAACTTGGACAAACCAGGCATGTTTGCATATCAAATTTTTTAAGGGAACCTATGATAAGATCAACAGCTTTTCATCGTCCCTTCAAATTCATTCTTTTTTGTACTCAGGTGCTGGAGATCTGGCATGAGGCTTAAAAATAATGGTTAGGTTTTTGCGAATATTCAACAATTTTGAATATTCAGTCGAATAGTAAAGTATTCGAAATTTGATTCGATCAAAGTCCCTAATATTCTCAAAGTGTTTGTTGTTGTTTATTGTTTTTGTTTATGGCGCTTGATGTTCCAAAGCGACTCAGGCTATGAGGGATGCCATAATGGAGGGCTGCGGATAATTTCGGCCACCTGGGGTTTTTTAAATTGCACTGACATGACACGGTACACAGGGCTCTAGCATTTCGTCTCCATCGAAGTGTTTGTCGCAGGCGTACAATGTTTCAAGAGTGCTCGCTTTGTGTGGCTTGTGTTTGATTTGCATCCTCTCGGATAGCATCACGCAGTTCATGCGGTTATACCTGCTGTGTAATGACTAGAGACCGGATTTTATGCAAATGCCTATTTTTTTCATCGCTTCGGAGGCGCACCATTTTTACATATGAGCACGAATTAGGTGTTGACAATATGTTTAATACTCTTTTTATAGTGCCTATAAATGCCTATTTTGGGTGTCAGTGCCTATAAATGCCTATTTCCGACGTCGGTGCCTAAAAATGCCCAATTTTACAGAAAAGGGGCCTGAAATACGCTGTGGCTTTGCTTTCAGATTCTGTTTGCTTTCGAATCCATTTCGGTTTTGAGTAGAACACACACGTGGCAACATTAGATGACCTCGTCAGTTGGCTGTGGTGAACACTGCACCTAGGCCAGCTGCGTACAAATACCAACCACGTCAGCTGAAAATATCGAAGCAACCTTTCTCCTATTTTCTGCCATTTTATCGTGGCAGCTTGTTGATGACTTTGGCTGTTAAAGTGGTAGTTGACCAGATGACACCACATTTAGGAAAGTATACGGAGTAAGTTACAGGTTCCTCCAAATAATTCCCAGTTGGTTCCAATGAAACCAACAGTAAAATGTTCCATAACCCTGCTGGAAACAGTTTAACCGATTAAAATTTCCACCTGGGTAACCTGCCTTATTTTCGTTCCTTGTGCCCCAGCCGCATGCCATTTTCATTAAATGGCATTTGGCGGTAATCTTGTTGCAGCAGGCCACACTAGACAGCTGGCAGTCGTGCGTGCGTACGAAAACGCATTCGTGCACTCAAATCATAGAGTAAATGACTCAAACAATGTTCAATTAATGCTTGCATGAAGGCCACTCTTCCGGCATCGCTCCGGCGCCATATTCCCTCGGTCCATAAATCGAAATGGTTCCTTCGCTCTTCGCTCTTCAATCAATTTCTAAATACATGGCCTCCTGTTAAGGTGTTCATTGTTTCTGCTTTTGTACACGACAAGCGAATTGTTTGTTTCGAGGTATACCAAAGTGTTTTAAAAGGGCTGGTAACCGTCCCTTTTGCTCTGCTGAAGCATGTGTATTGTACGAAAAGTTGCGCGACAGCCTTAAAAAAAAATGGCTTCTAATGTTCGCACCTTGCTTAAGGTCCCAAATCATTCCTGCTGTGTTTTTGTTTTATTTTACGGCAGATATTGCGCGCTGAAGCTCGGAACTGTGTGCATTTTGATAAAGTTTATGGCGCCTAAAACGTGCTTTTTAGTGCCTAAAAATCCGGCCTCTAGTAATGACGCAGTTGCAGTTATGACCAGTACTCGGAGGCAAGTGGTGATGGAAGGCGATAAAATGGCGCAATTTCCATACCTTCCGCTTTCATATGCCCTGGCTGACTAAGCGGTGAACTGAACTGCGAATGGTCCTGTTGTTTTGGATCTCGGCGTGAAGCACGCTCCGGAGGTTACCAGAATAACCGAAAGTTTTCTTCTCATGCTTCGTGCTACTTTATTGGGAAAGTGACCACCAGTGGTATACTGCAGGGTGCACTGTGCGCAGTTTGAATTTTTGTTAGTGGCACTGGCTTGAATATGGACAAACAATTTTTTAAGACTTGGAGCTTCACGATTTATGGTGGGAATGGGCACCAGTAGGAGGCCCTTAATCCCCTTTCAGATAACTCGGCTCCGCACGCAGGTCGACTCTGCCAATTTCGGGTGGCTGTTTTTCCAAAAGTTTGACAGTTTTTAATGCGTGGAGCTCCATGAATCATTGTGGGAACAGGTACTGGCCTGAAGCACATTAATACCCACTGCTCCGGCTGCCTACCCGAACTCTGCAAATAGACTGGCTCCACGTGCAAGTCGACTGCCTCAACTTTGGATGGCCATTTTTGTAAAAGTTTAACGTGGCTTATGAAGCTTCAGTGCACTCGTTCTTTATTTCTTTGTGTGCGTATTTGTAGTGGCCTTGTGTGCTAAAACTATTTGAAATATTCTCTTCAAAATTATGCCAAGAAAATTACTGTTCGCTTCGAATTCGCTTTGAACCAGAAAGTCACTCTTCATATAAGCCTTCTAGTGCAGCATGATGTCTTTGATGTATTCAGTGTGACTTAACCTGCACAGTTCATCAGCTACTATTCAAAGAGACTTATTTCCTCTACAGTTAGAGATACTGAAATAGCCCTGTATCAAATGACAGGTTGGCTATGGGTGCTTTTTCCAGCAGAGCATAAGCTTTACTTGAGTAACTGCCTCGGTAGTATTGCTTGTCCTAAGCTAATGAATAGATAATATGGTGAGGATTGAAGTTACAAATCAGTCTAACCCACAAGCACTTTCTTCTGAATATCTTGGTGGGATTGTTTTGATGGAAAGCAGGTTATCCTTATTAGTTAAAGAGGAAATTACAAGCTTAGTTTCATTGCCACTCCTGCTGATGACATTAGGAAGGCAGAAGTGGCTACGGTGTATGAAGTCGGTGACCAGTGACGTGTAAGAGAAACTGTCTTGGAGAGAGTATAGCTGGGAGAAACATGGAAAAGTTGCCTCATCAAAATGACTGTAACGGCACAATTAATGGATATTTAAGCTTAAAAATATTTTATAGAAGTGCGGGGGGGGGGGGGGGGGGGGTCAGTGGCATTTAAATTTGCTTTTATGTACATCAGAATACTGTTATCATAAAGCCAGTGAATGACAAAACTTCAGGCCCCCTCATGGGACAGGGAGACTCCAAAGAAATTTTCTTTTAAGAAAGTTTTCAATAGACAGTTATATAACAGAGCATTGTGTAGTGGCAGCAGAGCGTGTCTGACATGGAACACTGCTTTTTTGGCATGTTAGGTTTGCAACTGGAATGTCACAGCCTTACAACAGGCCTGTGTGGAAAGGGGGCAAATCCCTATGGATTTTTCAGACTGTAACAGTTACATAGGACATGAATATCCCTGTCACAGCCTGGCATTAGCAAGTACAATGAAGTGGCTCTTCATTTGTGAAATCAAATATGCACAGAGAGGTTTCGTAAAAGCAGTCATAATAAAATAAAATTGTCAGTACAGTTGTTTAACGTCCCAAAGCAACGCATGGCTATGAGGGATGCTATAGTGGAGTACTCGGGAAGAATTTAGACCACCTAGAGTTCTTTAACATGCGCTGGCATAGCACAGCACATGGGCATTTTTGCATTTCACCTCTATGAAAGTGGCCAGCATTGAACCTGTGGTCTTGGGATTCATGATGAACTAGTCTGATTTCAACTATTTCTGCACATTATGAGCTGAAATCCAACATAATGTGTGCTTCGTTGAAGTGGCCCACTAGTGCCGAATGCAATTGGTTGTCTGAGTAGGAAAATTTCTGATTGTTTTCAGTCTTCATTTCTTGTCGCTGTCACTGGAAGCCATTTTGTACATCTGTCACAGTAAATAGAAACATGTTTCGTGTATACTATGTTGACACAGCTAGGCATGAAACTGCGCAAGTAGACACCACCACTGACCAGGGTTTAGTGCACAAACGTGCATGCAGGAAGCAGGATGTCTGCTTGCATTTGTTGAGGGGATGCTGAAGAGAAATATTAAGTGAGAAAGGAAGCAACACCAGACCGATAGGTTATGCTTTGCAAACAATGCCAAAACTGCTTTTCTGCACGCTAAACTTACTGTAGTGCTAAGAAAATTGCAAATGAAGTCCCCGACTTTCTCCCCCTTTTACACCTCCACTTAAAGTTACAGCATTTGTGAACAGATGTCGCCATAGTATCTGTGATGAAAGCAGTGCTTCGCGTTCTCATATCTTGGTAGCACTTGCTAGATTGCTCTTCTCTTGTTAAATAGAGTTGTGCATGACAGCGAGGAACCAATCGGGCCTGGTGAAGAATTCACTTGATGGGGCACAGTTACTGGTTTCCGGGAGGACCATTATTTTCCTGCTTATTCAGTCAGTGTTCTTGGTGAAAATGATATATTTGCAACTGCAGGCACTGACCTTTCAGTCTCGTCTTACCTAGTGTATTTCCTTTCGAGGTCTTTTTAAGGATCTGCAGGTACCTGTGGTGTACACATTAGCAAAACAAAAATGCATAGGCGTCTGCACGCTTTGCATTAGGTGGTGATACATTCGATCTAGATGCTGTCAATATATTAACTTCACATAGATGCTAGATGAACATGACAAAAGTACAAAGGCCTTCTCCCATAGGCTGTGCCCACTCTTGACCTGGCTGTTGTATGAATAATGAGTCTCTGCAGTAATGAAGTCTCAGTACATTGATCAACGTAAGTATATCCCCCCAAAACTTGTCCACAATTCTTCTTCCATGTAGAAGGGGTCATGATAACAAGGCTTGGTTATAGTTTAATGTTATGAAATGCATAGCTCCTGGGAGACAGACTTGCACAGAGGTAGAGTTAAGTCTACTGCCAGAGAGGAGTATAAAAAATTGGCATGTTCTTGTATACCTTTCCCAGTGGTGACAGTAGCGACGGCAAGGTTTTGAGAGCAATTTATATTTTAAATTAACAAAGAAAGGCTGGTGAGAGGCACTTGTGTCATGATGTGTCAAAACTTCATGGCTTTCCAAGTTATGTTGGTACATCAAATGAAGTTGATATACTACACTTTGTGAACGGGGCAGAGCAGTATGCATAGCATTGGTTTTGTTATTTTAGCTGGGGAGAACTTCGGAGTCCCTAATTTTTCACGGTCTCTTGCATGGTTTAACCGGGGTGTCTCATCATCTCTTATAACATTTTCAGAAAGGCAGGCTGCTGCTATGTTACCAGTGGCTCTGCTGTTGACAGCGCTGCTGCAGGCAAAAGTGGTTGCTGGTATCTCTGATAGATGTCACCAGTTTTATTTTGTTGATAGTATTTTTAATATCATCTTAGTACTCTCAACTGTAGTTTTAATAAAATATATGCATTTTGCTTAATGTCACTCTCATTATTGCCACTGAACTCGTGGCTGACAAACTGGCTCTTGCTCTGGCAGATATGTTCTGGCAGATAATGTATCTGAGTTGACTTGTTGCTGGTGTTCGGGGAAGAATTGCAAGATGCCTTCTGCATTGTTGCCATACTTGTCATTACAAGTACTCGTGGTTAAGCTGCAGAGCAAAAAAACAGTGTTGGAAAGACTTTGTCATTGTGTTCATCAGAGACTTTGGAATCTAAAATGTTGGTTTCTAGCAGCAGAAATCATCATAAGAAATGGGTGATTTCATCCCAAGTGTACCTACAATAATATCCTTCTGTGTCTGCTGTATTTACTTTGCCATGTCCTCTGTTATTACAACCTGACTGCTAAACAGCTTGTAAATTCTAATGGTAACTCCTCTTTGAAAAACTGCACAAATAAATGAGAATGAGAACACAGCTTAGGTGTTCTCATCTCTTTCATTGCTTTTTGTTTTCATGCAGTTACTTGAAGATTCTAAGGTGTAGTACTAACTAGCGGTGACTCGTCTCGCAATGCTTCTATCAGCACAGTGGCACTGCACATCTGCAAGATTGCATTGTTGGATACCGCTTGCTGTGCTGGTGGCCTGGTACAATTAACGATACTTCTCTGAAATGTGCACACGAGCTATAAATGAAGTGGTGCTTACTTGTACTCAATCTGTATGTGCACATATGTCACAGCACCAGTAGTATTAGGTGCACTTTGTGAAAATTGCGCAAAAATCGGCATTCATGCCTCCAACTCTCTTGCTGCCTAGTCTCCCTGTACGACCACATAATATTGGCTTTTAGCTGTTACACTAATGGAAAGTGTGGCAAGGCTGCTGTTATGATTTCGAGGGTGTTCATGTACAAGACCATACGTAACAGAGTCGTGAGAGTGTCATGTGGCAACGGGACTATCATGTGGTTTTGTCTTCCGCGCAGCAGACGCCAAGTCCCCGGCCACGGCAATTGTACCAGGGTGGCGCGCCGCCTTCCGAGCGGTCGGGTAGTGCTCCTGCGTCCCCTGTGTCGCATGGCGCACCATCCCCCGTCTCGTCTCCGAGTGCGGTGGGCAGCCCCTATGGGGCTGGCGGTTACCGGACGGGCTCTGCCCTGGGTAGCACATCCCCCTTGCAGCAGCAGATGGAGCAGTTCCGTGTGGCAGCCGGCAGCACGGATGACTCCACTTCACCCTCTGCAGCCCAAACGCAGAGCCCCTACTTTGTGGTGAGAGCCATTGGCACACTCTTGCACTCGACAGCTTTTCTTGGCATTGAAGGGAAGGCTACAGGGGCGGAGCGTCTGTGTCTTTCCGCCAGAGTAGTTCGGCCGCACGCCGGTGTGCCTCACTGCCTGCCTCATTACCCTCCCCATGGTAACTTCATTCTGTCGCTGTTACAGCTGGCTCCACCTATTGAAGCTTCTTGTAACTAGACATGTCTATCAAATTTGTGTCTTTAATCAAGAAAGCTTTTTCCCTTGACTTTCAGCCTTGAAAGTGGGCACTTGTGTTAGAAATATGCCCTAAATAATGAATATTAACAATGTAATACGTTTTAAGAGAAAATTTATGACTGCGAGCGGAGTCTATATTCCACTGTGTAGGAATACAAGGCATGTTTCGGCTCCATAGCTTCCGCTCCATTGCTAGAAAAATTCGTTACGGAGTGTAGTTGTTGGGAGTGTTATGGGCTGTGGAGTGATGGTGCATGGCAGTGGAAATTAATTGCCCCTTGTGACATTAGCAGAGGCAGATGACTGCATGGCATTTGTACAAATAGAGGCATTGGTCGAGGTGTGGTGTGCGCGATGCCATCTGGTGGCACTGATTGCATGCCTCCTGCACGGCACTTTGTACTGATTTCATAGCCGAGTGAACCTTCAGGCAACTGCAATGTGTCTGCTCATACCTAAAAGCATTAGTTAAGTGTCTCTTGCTGTGAATTCGCATTGTTAAAAATAAAGCAAGCATTTGATGGTGGCTGTTCTTCTGACCACCAGATGCTATGTGTCTAAGACCAACTTCACGCCACTGGCAGCACTTGTGACCCTAGTGTGCTGCAGCAGAAATTGAAGCTTATTTTCTTCCCCTTCCTTGCATATATCCTTGCATTTGAGGAACTTCTCGTATCTCACTTTTGCCAACAGCACCACAGAAGATAGAGCGGCGAAAACAGCTGGTAGCCAAGCAGTCAGCCCCCATTTGCCCCTCTCGCACCCGTCAATAGTGCCCCGGAACTAGCGACATGGTCGGTTGTTGTAGGTTTCCAGCAGTCATCCTCTGCTCATGTCAATTTCACAGTATGGAGGTGGTGAAAACAGCGATAGCTTTCATCCTGGCGTCCAACTTTTTGTGCGACACTGCTGCAATGTGAGGAAGCCACTCTGTCTGGCGTTTGACCTGCCGCTGCCGCGTGCTGCAGTGCTGTGCGAAGGAGTCAACCTACCTGGCGTTTGCTGTGCTGTTGTTTGCGGCCTCCACACTCGCCATGAGCGGCTTCAAAACAGTGCTAAAACTACAGAAAATGTCTCTCCCAATCGCTCTTCTTTTGATGACTGAATTTATCTTCTGCACGAGTTTATGGCAAAATTTTACAATACTAATTTTGGCCGTGTTGAACTATTTTACAATTTTTTTACTAGTTTGCTTTAATGAGGTCTCACTGTATAAAGAACAAATAGTGTGGACAGTCATATTTGCTAAAAGTGAGCTCAGCTGTATCTAAATTTAGGGCCCTTTGCAGTTGGGTACAGCAGATGTTCCTAATTTTTGCCCAAAAGTAGTTATTATAACTGTTGAGTTAAACTTGTAGCTTGGCAGTGCAAAGAGTTGAAGTTGCAGTATGGGCACGAGCACATATCTTAATGCCATCTTGGACGGATTTTTCATTTGTTGACGATAGTAAAGCCCGTTTTACCCAAGTCATCCAGTGTACATTGCCTCTCAGAACAAGCTTGAAAAGTTCCGGTTTGAAGCCGGGAGTTCTTCATCTGACATCAGTATTTTTAAACCAGGTGCCATCCCATATTATCTAGTCTGCTTTACCTGGTTTGTGCATTTTAGATGGGAGGCGTCTCATAAAGTGTAGACTCACGGTGAATTTGTACAGGCGAGTTCAGAAATGTTGCAGATGCAGATAGTGATTCTTGTGGTGAAAAAAATAGAAAGAAATGAAGTAGGGAAATAAAATTGATTTTTTAGACTTTGCCTCTCTTACAGGTAACTTATCATTTACAGCTCATATGCGAATATGCAGTGAATCCTGGATATATCGAATTGTTTATATCAAATAGGCAAAATGCTGTGAAAATTCCATGCAAATATATACTGCTCCTATTCACTTCAGCAAACTCCCATGCAAGGGAACATTCGATATATGAAATGGTGCACCATGCCTCTGCATGTGGTGCTTCTTGTAACGGTGCTTCCGCTGTCACTTCGCGTGCGGGTCTTAGACTTTTGCTGGCAGCGCTAGTCACCTGAAGATACTGTAAAAAAAAGTGTGGCGAGGGGAACATGGGACGTGCTTTGGGGGGGTACCTTTCAGTCTGGTGTACCTGTTTTGAATAAAATGTCGCAGTCATGTGTGAAAGCCAGTGTTCTATTCACCGCTTGTCATGTGGTGAAGCAAACCTGTGTTTGTATGCATAACCCTCTCATTCACCTCCACGTCCTACATCCATGCGGCGTACCCTAGATTGATAGTTTTGCAAAATGTACTTAGTTCATATATTTGGGAGCAACCATCCAAGATCTATAGGTTCTGAACCAACTGTGCTGAAATGAAGAAACCTGAGTAGTGCCCAGCAACCAGGTGGCATTAATCAGTTGTTTGAATTGCTACTCCCAAAACCTGTTTTGGTCTGAAGCGCAAAGAAATCATAGGAAAAAAGATACAGGCACAGGCCAGCGGGGTAAAACCAATTTTGTGTACGAGTCATTAAAAAGTGCGATTGAAGATAACTGGGTAGATGAACACCACACTTACATCCCTTGGATGTTACTAATTGATATCTACGGGAACACTAAGATAGATGTAGTGTCTTGAGTATGTTTAGAGTTTTTTTTCTAAAGAAAGAGTGGCAACTTGAATGTCTAAGAGGTGTTATTCTGGGACATAGACGTTTAGTCTTAGTCAGGGTATCGCAGAGACGTTTATGGCTGATTGGGTACACCAGATTTTCAATTCCAAACATGGTGCCCAGTTTTTACCCACCAAATTTAAGAAAGGAAGTAAACTTAAAATGATGAGGAGTAAGCCAATGAATGAGCGTGCACTTGTGCAAAGCTTGTTCCTTGCTTCTTTCACATGAATGTGTTTCTCTTTTTATTTCTTGCTTTCATATTTGCTTTGTTCTGAGCTTTGCCCTTGCCTTGGAGCAAGTGTTACAGTGGGCTGGCCATATTTGTTTCTGACCCCGCGCTTGTGGGACATGCAGATGCCTGACGGCAGGTACTGCAGCAATCCCAACATCCCGACCAGTGTCTCCTCGGGGGGTGGTGTGTTCTTTGCTGACATGGGCCCGGGATCGGGCATGGGTGGCGATGCGTTGAGCTGCTCCCTGCCCTACTCCCACGACTCGCTGTACTACACGGGTGACCTGCAGTACTCGGCAAAGACGGCCGCCAGTCCTTCGAGTGGGGCTCCCCAAACGCCTCAGACTCCCACCAGCATCCCCGACATCATTCTTACAGGTGCTGTACCTGGAAGTAAGCCTGCGCACAGGCCATGCCTGTGTCATGCGCCTTGTGGTTTGAATAGCACTCATTAGTGTGTGCTGGTGTTGGTTTGTTTCTTAATAGGACACTAAGGACAGCTTGAAGATGGCCTAGATTAATGGATTATAGGCTTCTCGTTTGCAAAGAGGCTGCTGTCTTGAAAAGCAAAACTTTGATAATCTTACAAAGAAAAAAATCCCAAAGTGCTACCAACTGCTCTTTTCATAAGTACACTGCTGTGATTCAAAGCGAGATTTTTGTCGAATAGAACAGAAAACGAAGCAGTGTGCACACAAATATCAAGGTGACGTTTTCATCACACCTCTAGAGTACTTTGGTTTCACAATGAAGATGAAAGCTAAAACTAAACCCAGAAAACTTGGCAGAGCAAACCCATGACCCTCGTTGCCTTCACCAACTTCACGAGCTTGAACTACAGTGCAGGGAAATAAGTCCCAACCTCAAGTTTCTCTGTAATGGAAGTGTTTTTAGCTGCCTAACAGATGTCAAGTGTCATGATCATGAAAGGCCCAGCTATCATATTTTGCTAAAAACTGAACCTAATGGAATTGTCCTTAATGTCTCTTTAAGCTACATACACACATATTTTTTTAACAGCAGATGTAAAGTTACCACTCAACAGTTCTTGATGCCGAATAGGAGATTGTCGGTAGATAAGCAAGGAATGCCCTAAAAGTGGCATTGACTTTATTGCACAAAACGTAAGCTTCTCTGCCTTGGTGACATATGTACAGCCTTTGTCAAAAGTTTGGAGCCCAGGGGGTTTGCTTCTGAGCTACACTGTGGGGTTCGTAATGCATCTCCAGCGCTTCAAATTTGCTGAAGGTAAGAAGATTTCTGGTCCTGCCTCCTCCAATGGGTAGGACTACCACGAATGTTACAGGAGTCCCACTGCGAGGCTTTGAAGCAAACCCCCTGGGCTCTAAACTTTTGACAAAGACTGTACCTATCTGAAGGTCAAGTTAATTGCAGATACTATTGTGCAAATGAAGGGTGCAAGTAGCCTACCATGTAAGAGAGGTAGAGTAGATTGAGTCTGGATAGACAAGAGGTGGTCTCCAGCACCTCTCTTGTATTGTGGTAGCCTAGCATGTGAACAGAACTACTGGACACTGTTTTCTCACAGCCACATCAAGGTCTTGCACCGCTGCTGATTGTCTCTGTTGAGCCTGATACGGTCGTCTTTTAAAACTTTTACAGCGAAACCCCACTAAGGCATACCTCGCAGGACCGTGTGAAAACTATGTGCAAAGTGGCAGTATGCCCTAATCGAAAATGGTTTAAATATATCCACTGACATGGTAGAAGATGATACCTGAAGTATTTTGTGAGTGAAGACACATGCAGAAGCTTTTATTTATAGGACCAGAGAAATTCCTTATTTCTGCTGCCAAGACAGCCTCGCAGATAGTGTTGCAGCCTCGAATGCACTTAAACCATGTCTCCTCTGCTCTGTTAGGCCCCATTTTCGGGCGAACAGGCAAAGCAGGTCTAGCATGCGCACCATTTTTCCAACGGTGGTGCCCGGTCTGTTTTCACTGTTTTCCTCGTCAGCGTCACTTGCACTGTATAACATTTCGCAAGCGATTGAGGCAACAGTGCAACAGTGTCACTATTGAACCATGGTGGAGAAGTCTCAACTGCACTGTCTGTGCCTCTAAATATGCAAAAGATGACAGTACCGTCAGTGCCTTCCCGCTTCAAAATTTCCGTGAAGAACCTACACAGGTGGCGTCGCCAGGGGTGGTCAACACTTGTAGTTTTGCCCCGACACGAGACATGCTGGAGAGGGATGTCACTTGGGAAGCACTGAATGTGGGAAGCGTGCAATCCGTGACAACACCAGTAACGTGACAACGCAACCAGATGGGGCAGAATCACAACCTTGGAGTGGTACCAGTCACCTGCTCATGTAGGAAAATGAAAGCTTTCTGCTGCCAGCTTAAACCATGGAGCCTCCGTGGTGCAGGCAAACCAAGTCACGTGACAATAAGCGATAATGATGGCGATTGGCATCATATCCTCATGGCTCAGACTGTGACCTCGCAGACACCGGAGCTTGCAAATGTGGTGTTGGTGGGGCAGTGGAGGTGATAGGGCTACATTGATTCCCTCAGCGACGAGAGGCTAGAGTGCTCATTCCTTTGGCCACGTCAGCAGTTGCAAGCGTGCAAGTCATGCTGCATCGTTTCACTATCGACTTGTTGCCACAATATTTATGTAAGGAGCACTGAAATAGTTTCCTTACAGTGCGCAGCGTAGTCCATGGCTGCTTCATGAGAGATCCCTTCAGCCTCATGCGCGATAACGGGTACATGCTAACAGAGACTTTCGTGCTAGTGCGTCGTAAGCGGGCACCAACTGCACGCTGTTTAACGGAAGTTTAGCCAGGGATTTAATGTGACTAGAACTACCGTTTGAATTTTATCAAGAGTTATTGTTGGGCTTGTTATTCTGATACTTGAAAAGCCTTGAAAGGTTACCTATCGTTTAAACGGGTGTGCCTTGACAAGGTTTTACTGTAGCTGTGAGCACCTACCTTGGAGAATCAGGTTGTGAATCAAATGCTCCACCTGTGAAGCAGAAAAAGAGCTGGATGCTATCCATGTCTTTTTTCAAGATGGCCATGAACAAACACTGGATTGCGTCTTGCAGGGCCTGGCACAGACGAGGCAGCCCTGCTCAAGGGGGCGCTGCAGCAGGCGAAGGTCGATGGTCAGTCCCTGGGCTCGTTCGACTCGGCCGACCTCTTCTCTACCGAAGAGGCTTTGCGTGCAGACCTTGGTCCGATCGACATTGATGGGCTGCAGATCCTGACCGATCCCGACATGGCGGTGATCAGCGACCCCGCTGCTGAAGAAGCCTTCCGCCTCGACCGGTCGTAGTGGTCGCCACAGCTATGGCCGCCCCAGGAAGAGGAAGAGTACGAGGAGGAAGAAGAAGTGCTGAGGGCGCCGGAGACTCCGCGGGCGCAGCCAGATGCGGGGCGAGCCACGGCTAGCGAAGACCGCCACGATTGAACCGAGGACAACACACAGACCTTGCTCCCTGCCTCCTGCCCTCTTTCTTTGTCTTGCTCTGTATCGCTTGCTGTCATGCTCTTTATCTCTCTCTGGGATGTTCTTCCTCCCACCACTACCACCCTTCCCATTTTTATACCTTTGCTGGCAGCACTCCAATGTGCCCTTGCATGAACGGCCAATGGCCAGCTTGTCTGTGTGGGAGGGAGACGACCAGCTAGTATGGAGCAATCCAGAGCAAGCCAGCCACCATATTTCGAGCATACATTTCATCTTGACTGACCGCCCTTTCCCCCAGTGGTCTTGCTTTGGGCGCTTCCAACCAGTCCCTTCACTTAGCGGACAAATCTCAGCGAGCGTTGGCGTCCGCTTTGTGACTTGCATGTTTGTGATTTCAGAAGGGGGCACAGAGTGTGCATGAAGAGGGGAATTGCCTTCGGGCGTGGCCGGGTGCACAGTGGGCCTAGGCAGTGTTTTGAGGGGAGTGCGAGGAAAGGTACCTGCCCTTTTGTTTCCTCCCGACTGTCTTGCTGCTAGTGGAGTCCTTGGGATAGCACACACACGTTCTTATTCACCTTTTTTGAGACCAGCCAAACGTGTAAAGGTTTAATGAACACCCATGCGGTTGGAGCAGTGAGAGGAAAGGTTTTGTATGTGTGATGCCTGGAGATATGCAGTGGTACTCAGCTGGACTGATGACAGCAGCCGAGAAGCCAGCCTTGAGGGTGTGAGGTACACATGCATCACTGAAATGCTGGAGCTAGCAGCCGCAGCAAATGTAATTTGGGCCATGATAGGCCGGTAGTCTGCTGTTGTGCTCTGTAGCAGTAAGAGGATGCTGCGTCGCCGTGGTGGTCAAAAAGCCATTGGTGCTGCATCAAGACAAGGTTGTTTCCTGCTTTCTTTTGCATCGATGAAAGAAAACATTGCTGTAGATGCACCTCGTCAGTTTTGATGTGATGGGGAGGCCTCGCAGTTGGGCATCGCTTTCTTGCACTATTCTGGTATTCCAGGCCCCTTTGTTGTTTCATTTCGCTTGGATGCAGGCTGCAGCGTTCATTATGTGCATGCCTACCTGCCATATGGGTGTAGCAGAGTCACCAGATTGCTCTCGTAGCACTGCAAACCTTTCTGTGTGTACAATTTGGATGCTGTGCTTTGCTGACTGCACACTTGTCTGACCAGAACTCGTAGCCTTGCAGAAATTTTACGAGGTAAAGATGAATTTGCTCTGAAACTTCCTCTCTGCTTATCGGCCGCAGAAAAACAAGTACAGCAGAAATGCGCGCATAGTCGCTGTTGAATTTGCTGTTTTGTATCCGACTGATTTGATCTCCTTCTGTACAGTACAGAGCACTGTTTTTACCAAGGCTCTGCTCATCAAAATTATTTATGAAGGCCATTGGTTGAGGACTGTGTTGTTTTCCTCTGTTTTGAGCTGTAGCGTGGCTCATAATTGCGTAAATGGTAGCACGCTGCCAGTGACGGGGGACTGGTTACTCTGCAGGTGGGCGCATGTGGGTGTCCATCATTTGCATTTCAGGAGAACATTAAAGTGGCGAACTATGTGCGGGAATAGCAGCAGGGCACATGACAGGTTGCTACCGGAAATTCAACTTCAGCTCGGTGAACTTGAAACCTTTGTGTGCTTTCTGTAAAATTTTATTCAACAGCAACTTCTGTGAATCGTTTATATTGTGACAGTAATGCATAGTACAGAGTCATGGTTTCAGCCACAGCAACATCTTTGCACGTATCTGTGGGGTAAGTAAGTACCAAACCTATTGAGCCGTGCAGCTTAGTCGATTCAACAACAATGAATTGTTATGCTTTGCACAAGTTTGCAGCTGGCTGTTATCTGATTGGCATTTATGCTCATGTTTGTGTGTTACATTGGAAAGTGCAGCATTTGCAGGGAAGTTGAGTGAAGCCATTTTTTCCTGTTTGTTACTGTTACACCTTGAGCTAAACATAATTTAAGCACATTAACTGTTTAATTGTTGTGATAGCATAGTCCTTGCCATAGTATCGGTCACTTGAGCTGAGGAATTTCAGTATTTTGCTGGTATTTTGCCTGGCATTACATTTTCAATTATACACATCATGGTTCATTTCATATTGCTCATGTTTTGGTACTTTTTTTATGATGTCTTTTACACAGTCATGACTCTTTTCACATCATTTGTCATTTATAATTAACTTCTCTCCAACACCCTTGGCAAAAGTGGAGCTCCACGTGAGTGGTTTTTTTGTATCTGTGCTATTGATCTCTGCTACAAAGTACTTCACGAGAGTTAAACGAGGGTGCGATGACGAGCTTGCTGTACTTATTGCTCCTAGAAATTGGCCTGACATTTGTGTTTCTGGAATCAAGAGTTGTTGCGTCAACTGCCAGAAAAAAGTGCCAAGAATGAATAACGATGCCTTGGGAGCTCTTCTGGTGACTCTGCGCATGGATGCACGGGGAGGACTATGTGTAGTTAAGTTCGAGAGCAGAAGTAGTTTTGAACAGTGGAGAGTTCTTTCAGCGGTTATGTATTCTGTGAAGTGTATTCTAAAGGCTCCTCCGCCAGCCAGCGCCGATGCCTGTGTTAGTGTTGACTTTCACTGTTAATTGGAAGCTGCTGGGCTTCTGCTTAGATTTCTACATTTGTTGTGTGGGCATGTGCAATGAGTTTGGAGCTAAAACCTACACTGCGTTCTGGCTGCAAAAACGAGTTGTTTTTTTTATTTGCTGTAGATAGAAATTGAGTTCTCTGTCATTACTTAGCATTCCAAGGGACTTTAGTAGTTGTGGCCATGGAAATTGATGCACTCAAATTCTCGTTTGTTTTTATGGTCGAGCTGGCAAAAGCACTTGTTGAATGCACTTTTTTAGAGGTGAGCTCGACAGTTCTTGTCGTTGCTGTCAAGGCTTGGCAAGTTGTAAGTGAGGCTGTGGTTTGTACAGAAGCGAGAACAAGTGTTCTTTTTTATTAGCAGGCTGGAAAGAATGGTGTGCTTGCCCTTTGCAGTACCATGATGTTGGTGTCATCTGGGAAGCTGTGCATTTGAGTGTGTGGTCGCCTGATGGGGAGCGACTAGGGGAAACTAGGTGTTCTGGCCATGTGGGAGGCACTAGTGCCACATTCAGCTGGCTCGAATTTAAATGCATTTGTTGGAGAGCTCATGAACTGCTGGGTGTTTATTTCGGCGGAGGACCCGCTTTTCATGTGTTATATATGTCTCGTGCCCCCTCCCACCCCCTCCTGCCCTCCCGGTTTCCGCTTGATGCACTTGCGAACAGGTTCTTGTAAATGGGTGCTTGTGCACGCATCTTTTCAGTGGCGAAGGGCAGTGTGCGCGCTGTCGCAGGGACCGAACATATACCTCTTCCTTTCTGCACCCATCTCCCACCATTCATGAGAAAGGAGGAGAACTGACGAGTGATGAGTGTTTTGCTGTACAGTTTCACTAGCTTTTTTAAAGACTTCTAATTCTAGCTCTCTGTATCTTTCTTCCCCCCTCCCAAGAAAAGTCTCATTTCTTGGTGCAAAAACTTGTGTGCAACGTTCAGAGCCATGGGTCATCGCATTCCCTGTCGTGTCATTATCAGGATTTTTGTAGTGAATTTGTGGGCATTGCGAAAACCTTCGTGTCCACCACGTTGTGGCCCTTGGCTCAGTTGAAGGGGCTTCTCCTGTGAACTTGATTTTAATTACCTGTTTGCCGGACAGTGATGGGCACATGGGTTATAGTTAACGAGAACAAATTATTCTAGGCCTTGGAAAAATCATGATGCAAGGTGAAGCTTGAAACCTAATTGGCTAAGATGTGAAAAGATGTGGTGGTGTGGGCACTTCAAAATGCTATGGGGCAGGCTGATGATGCTGTACTATATGGGTATCTGCATCTCTCGCTCTCTCTTTCACTTCACCTAAACGCTCCAACTTTGTTGAATATGGTTGGCATGACATTGGGAGTATTGTTCTAGTGAAGTAAGCTGCTGTATAGCAAGTTGCAACAAGAATTGCCACCAAGGTGTGTGGTGTGATGCAGTGGGATGGTCTAGACTTGTCTTTCCTGGTCGGGGTCATCAGCTTGGAGGGCATTGACGGGAGAAGCCCCCACATACTGTGGTCAAGCCACAGGCGCATGTTTTTGTATAATACTGTACAGCATATAAACAGGAGCCCGCATTTTTGCGGAAACAAACTGCCATACTGCTCCCCCTATGACTTGGTGTAGCGCATCTGACACCAGAAAACGGATTTGAGTGCCGTGTGTGAAAGCAATCAACTTGTAAAAAGTTCTGTTGGTCTTTTTTTTTTTTATGTCACCCTTTTCTCTCGGCCCTTGGTTCTTGAGGCCCTCGCCCAGTTCGCAGCGAGTGGCCGCCACGCGTTGTCTTGTCCGTTGACGTTTGTTGACATAACGGCTGCCCATTCTTTCACCCCTCCCGCCGTCGTTTCGTGACCTTTCCGGGACGCTGCGTGCGAATGGCACCGCCTGGACCACACATGGTCGCCGTTCAAAGAGCGCGTCGCTGCACCCTTTGTTCGGGATTTTTTAGCGTCTTCTTGCCAAGTTGTCTGCTCAAGATATTATGTTGTTCGTGTTCGTAATGGTTTTATCATTTGTACAGTGAATCATTATCAATGAAAAAGTTACAAAGTTTTCCCAGCTGGTGTGTTGTCTCTTTATTCGTCGACCCTCCAAACGGAGGAGGAGCCTGGCGGTGGTAGTGGAATTGCGAGTTCCTGCTGTTGATGATGACCTTGAGGGTGCTTTCCAGGGGTCGGAAGGCCGACCAGGGGCGGCCGAAGCTACTTGCAGGGTGTCTTGCTGAACAGGCGGGCAGGGATACCGGTCCATTGCTGAACGTAACCGCGCAAGTTGGCGAGGTAAGGCTCCGTCACAGTGTGGTTTCGGCAGAGGATCCAGACATACACTGCATAAACACAAAGTGTAGATAGGCAGAGCGCATTTAGCGACCTGCATGCGGTTCGATTCCAACCGATAAAAGGAGGAGGTGGTGAAGTACACTAATTGGCAATGCCCGTAGTCTGGGGCTGTCCAAGGAATTGGGTTGCATGGGCTATGATAGCTTTGTGTTACCTTCAGCTTCCTCATGAATGATTCACTGAAACTCCTGGGAATTCGGCAGTTTCTTGAAACACGGAAGTTAAAAAGTTAAAATTCAGAGTTCCATTGCCATTCACTGAAAATGAGTTGGCAAGATGATTGCCGGCTTTTTCATAAATGTCGAGCTCTTCGACTGGCTGCTAGGTCGGCTGCGCCCCTCCTAAGGGTACTGCAACTCAAGAATGCAGCGATGCCCATCAAAGGAGGCCCTCCACAATGGCGTCAACCGTTGTGACGTCGTGGCTACTCCCAATTCACGGAGGCATGTGCCAGCCACCTCCGATGTCGCGCTAAGGGACGTCGTAACAAACGGTGGACACCGTTGGCCAGGGGGCCTTTCTTGAGTGCAATTTGCCGTTGCGTTCTTGATTTGTCTCCTGTATATAGTTCTTAAGAGCTTTAGATAAGCCCGCTGAGCTTGTGCTTCAATCGCGTCGCAGGCCTAATCGCCAAGGTTTCGGTCGGCAAGGGCTAGTTGCGACACCACGAATCTGAGCACATGTGGCTTGCACAGCCAAGCAGCATATGCGTGCCGTTTCTGCTTTCATATTCGCCATGCACGTTGTCCTCATGGGGATGATAAAAAAAAAATTCTTTTGTGGCAAGGGCCCTTTCAACCAATCAGTTCTGGCAGTCGTGGTCACAGGCACCAGAGACCGCTGCGCAGAGCAGCCTCACACTGAGAGTGTTCGGGATTCGGACTACATTGGGATTGTGTTGGCATGCCCAAGTGATGTGGTACAGGGTGGCATGGTTCGCCATATAGCCTAGCTCTTTTATGCTATGGCCACAGTGTGTATACATTCTGAGTTGTATTGGTCCGGGTACAATATGCACTAGTGTATGGTTTACGGTTTATGGTTGATGGGGGTTTTACGTCCCAAAGCGACTCAGGCTATGAGGGATTGCGTAGTGAAGGGCTGTGGAAATTTTGACCGCCTGGGGTTCTTTAACGTGCACTGACATCGCACAGTACACAGGCCTTTAGATTTTCGCCTCCATCAAAATTCGACCGCCGCGGTGCAAGTGTATGGCGTAATCACTTGCTTTGGATTCTTCTGTATAGGTTCTCCGTGTTTAGAGAATGATTTGCTCGGGTGTGGGACTGTTTATATTTCTGCTCGGTATAGTGTTTGAGGGTTTACGAGTAGCTGATCAGAGGGGGGCATAAATGTAGTCCCATATATTGCGGGTGCTCCAGAGACCAAGATGCAGTTTCAGTTGTCATATTTTCTTTGCGGCAACCGATAGCTCTTTACTCAAATTACCGTTTAGCCAGGTGTGGGGCCAAGAAGTGCAGTAGAACATTTTAAAATAGAATTTATTGATGTGGGAACACTTCTGTATGAGATGGTAGTCTCATCTGGCAACCATCTGGATTTCCGCCGCGCGGCGACAAACATGGCGGCGCCCGTCGAAGCCGGACCTCTCGCTTCGGACTCAATTCTCGTTGTTGCTGCCGTTTTGAGAGCGTTCACTGGCCATAAATGGGGCGCCGGTCTTTCGCTTCGCCTCATCTCGCCTATAAGAAAACGTATAAGTGATAAATTTGCTTTATTTTAATAATTAGAGTGATGATTCTGCCGCTTCTAGGCTTAAGCGGAGAGTCTGTTTGTTTACAGCAATGGTTCCCATCCTGACAACCAGATGGCGCCACTATTGGCTGAGTTTATTTTTGCGTCTCTGCTAGCATACGCTGAACTAAAAGTGGGAATGTGCCTGCGTTTAACGTACGTATAACTAAATATTCATGTGATTTACAACAAAAGCGAGCGGTACGCCTTCTACAGTTTACTAGAACAAAACGTACGTTTCACTGACAAACGGTACGTAGTATATTCACTTATGCTTCTTCAAAAAAAAAAAAAAAAGACTACCAACTGCACCAACAAAATGAACGTTTGGGGTCGCCACCATGCATTTTTACGCGACTTTTAACGCCGAAATAAAATATAAATTCCTGTCTAAAGCGGGAGCAGTTCCCTCGTTATTGATGTTATAGGGTGCCAACTACCAAATATGCCATTATTTATACACTCATCTCGGTGAGTAGACTGACCCTTTAATAACAGGTATGACTGTCATGAAAAACGAGTTACGGCATCACTTTTCTGACAAAATTTTGGCATTAAATCCTGTTGGAAAATGATACTGTGATGTCGCAATACTGACTGCTTAGAAGCGAGGGAAAGGCGGACAGCTGCTTTCTGGAAAGGTTCTTTTTAGAGGAAAAAAATATATGCATTCGTCAGGATGCATTTAAAATGCACCGATGACGATTTTGAGCTCGGAGCTAGACTTTTACGTTGCAAGCACGCTGGAAACTTCTTGGAATTCCTTTGAGATAAACCGAATTAACATCACGGCCGCTTCGCATAGCCTGGCTATAAAGTTTCTAAATGTTACCTATAGTAGGATACAACTTAAAAAACAGCAGTTGCTAACACTGGGCCACGGTCCGCGGCGTCCTGTATTACTCCGCTGGCTAATCGTAACAGTAAATAAAATCAGCTTTTTAATGTTTGGCTATGTTAAACAAGTGACGCATCAAAACTCTAGAGCTTATATCTTTTGTGTTATGCTAAGCTTCTCGTTTATGTAACAAGAAAAGTTTCAACAACGAACTACTTTTTAGTCGTGGAAGAATCCTGTGAGGTGGTCGTAAATGTGGGCGGAGCTTCACTACAGACTTACGTTGTGTCCGACTATAGAGCGAAAGATGGCGCCACCGTCTATGCGATTTTCTTAAAAAGCCCTTCACCGCCGGAATGCCGGGAAGACGAGGTAGTTTGGCTTGTCTACTGTTAGGCCGAAAGCGTGGATTGTAGTTGCACCACAATGCTCTTATCTATGCGTAAATTCAGTTCTTTCAATACTGCATTTTAATGCGAAAGCATTACTAGTCCCTTTACAAGAAGAGCTGGTGGGTGTATGTGCACTCACAGATAGTACAGCAAATCCCAGCGATGGCAAGAAAAATAGGGTGACGTCAACAAGCGGCCGTATGACGCACACAGCAAGCCGAGCACCTCCACTTCAGACAATCCTATACATGCTGTTCGTGTACATATGCTCCCCACTGGCCGACCTCCATGTGGCGCATTTCATATATATGGTGACTTTCGTACCAAAACTGTGACGCAATCGTTTGCCGTACAGCACTCCGGATGGTGTCATACGATTTCTCGTTGCATATAGCTTACATGTGCTAGTCAAGTTGGAGGCTAGCTTGCGATAGGGATTCGAACCGACGACATATGCACCTTCAATTATGCCTTCTCATACTTCCGTATCAAAATTGTGGTGCAACTGTTCGTCATACAACGTTCTGGGTGGTGTCATACACGTCCAAAACTCATAGAAAAGAACTTCAACGCATGCATGTACAAACATCATACTTAAACAATGCACCCAGGGACAGTAATGCCTTCGCATTCCTACAAGTAAGCGGTCTAAAATGTCTCTGCCTAATTTTTTCACTTCTTCAATAGATTTAACGCAAGAGGAATTTCGGTGTTAGGCTGTATGAAAACTTTCACAGAATTTCTTTGAGGTTTGCCTCGCGAACAGTCGTATTTTCACGGCCGAATCCATGTTTTATGCCCTACAATAGCCGAGTCACATTTAATTCGTCTAATTATCAACCTGCGATGGAAAGAAGCCTTGCTTCAGGTTGGAATGCTGCGCTGTGTGAATGCCCTGTGTTCGACGATGTAGGACGTGGTACTGAGGCCGCAGCGCTCGGCAGCCATCAAGGTGCGCAGCAAAGGTTCTTCACGAATTGATATAAGGGGGTAAGGTCTGAATTTCTTGCGTGTAGAGGGGGAAGGGGGTGCTGAGGGTGCAGGAGAAATGGTTTAACTAGTAACATTTATGACTCCACCACTCATGACAAGGATGACAAAGATTCCCTGTCATGTGTAAAAAGAAAATTGACAGGCCGGTTACCATTGGTTAACGCGCGAGATTCAGCGACAGCTGTTAAGGTATTTGCACTTACGATATGTTGCGCTAGAGAATATGAGAGCGACCTCACAGCTGTACAGTCCTAGGGAGCGCAGCGCCGCTGATGATCCTCTCTTCGGGTGGTGCGTTTCGCAGCAGCTTTCGCTGGTGGACCGTGCTACATTCCTTCACTTTCGCCACACCCTTCCCCCTTTCACGGTAACCACGTTCCGGATGATTACCACTGTCCGCCTTCTTACACTCTCGCCATACTCTCTTTGCACGGCAACCCTCCTTCTCCTTCTAGGAGAAATACCCTCCGGTTGGTTCCCATGAAAACCACATACTAAGTGCGCCTTCTCGCGCTTTCGCCATACTCCCCTCCTCCTTCCATGGCAGGTATCCTCCGGTTGAGGATTTTTCTGCTCTCGCCACACCCTCCTCCTTCCACGGTAACCACCTTCCGAATGGTTACTGTGCTGTAACCATCCTCTGGTGACGTTCCTACGCTCTCTCTACGCTCTTGCCTTTATGGCGAGAGCGTAGAGAGAGGTTCCGTTCTAATCCTCCTCATCCTTCCGGGGTAACTACCTTCCGGGTGGTATCCATGGCAAGCGCCGACCGGCTGCGCCTTCTTACGCTCTCGCCATACCCTCCTCTCATAGTAAACATCCTCCGTATGGTTCCTGTGGCAACTATACCCACCGGTTAATCTGAAGAATACGACAGACAACGCCACTACTACGACGCGAAACTAAGTTACGGGCACTTAACAGCTGTCGCTGTAAAACGTTGCGAATTAAGGGAGTACCTTCAGAAAACCAAGGGGGTGCGTACACCCCCCACTTGGAGGTGTGTAGAGAAATCGTTAGTGCGCAGGCCACTGTGTTACTGCTGCGACGGCCTTAGCACATCTTTCTTTTCTCTTTCCCTTTTATGCCCCCTCTTCTGTTTCCCTATTGCAGGACAGCCAACCGGAACACCCTTCTGGTTAACCTCCCCGCCTTACCTCTACCTCGAGCCCAATGCGCACTGAAACTCTCTTGGACGTCCCTTGGAAGTCCTGGACGTCCACAGGACGTATAAGGGAGTTTCAGTGCCCATTGAAATCTCTCTCTGAATTTGAAAATTATGTTTAATGATGTTTAAATTAAGACTTGTTTTTGCACCGGAACAAATATGACACAAAGCCTTTTCAGGAAAAGAGTGGCAGATAGCATGCAACGTAATCGACGGAAAGCACTGCATCAGTCTGACTCGTCACTACTGGGTAGGAAAATGTTTACTTGTGCACCTGTTCCATCGCTGAGGTTCGAGTGTACGTACACTGTTTTTGCACGCGCTTTCCCGCAAGCCAATTGCGGAGCTTCGTATGCATGTCATGGAGCTGCATGCGACCATTTCCTTTCACATCATGCAGCCGACATATAAAGGACTGATGCTACTGACGCAAACGCTTGCTTGCTACAAGGATCTATTGCTACCATATGGACAGCTGCAGATGTTTAGAAACTGCTTAGCAGCAAAAGGGGCAGCGTGACGTACTTGTGTGAAGCCATAGGGAGCGACGGCAGCGGTACACGATGGCGCACTTGTCGTAGTCCGTGTAGAGAACCCAGAAAGGCCGCTGCTCTGGATCTGCAACCGTAGTTAGGACAGCAGACAGTGCTTCAGTCGTTTGAGGAGGCATATAGTATATGGTTTCTTTGGCTGGGCCTTTTTTTCATCGGTACTTCGCAAATCACATGGTGCTATAGTTTGATGCTGTCTGGAACCTGAAGTTGCGAGCAGAAGGCGCGGCTACAGAAGACAATGCATGCGATCTGTGTCGCCCTGAGTGCAGGGAATTTCTGCAAATACATTCTCGTTAGAGTAACGGAGAATGCGCAACCCTTGGCTTAAAGCACTCCACGGGCTCGGACCCACCCGAAGCAAAGGCCCGGGCCCTGCCGGAAAAAGTGCTGTTTCGCCTGACATGTGCCGGGTCCAGGCTTGAAGTTGCGGGCCCGAGTCGGCGCGGACCCGAGCATAGACGGGCCGTGTACGGCTTTTGATTTATTCGGTGAAGCACACTAATTTATTTATGGTGCCTGCTATAGTTTCGTTTTTCTCATGCAAGAAAAGTTACAAGCAAAACTGATTTTTTTTTATTGCTCCCGGTACGTATAAGAAATGAAGGAATCCTGCAGCGTTAAAATCTTTCTAGTTGTTTTTTTAATAAACCTTTAGTAATACTTTTTGATGACGCGGATTGAAATAACGCTCTGTTCCAAGATAGTCCCTGATGGTCCGTCTTCGCATCCCAAAAAGCATATCTCTACGCTACGATGTAACGCCATTAGAGAAGATCATGTTGGTTTAAAACACTTCAGGTCTCCAAACACATACTATGATAAACAGGCACTTGTGTATTTCGCCTCCACAGAAACGCAGCCAGTGCGGCCATGAACTGAACTCGCGAATTCGTTCTTATTAAAAAAAGGAATGTCATTGCTACGGCTTCGAGGACGTTTTATTAGACATCGCGGGCAGTAAAAAATAACTGATCAAAAATCTAGACATCGCAAAGTTTAATGGGCATATATGCAGTCCTTTCCATTTGGCTCTCGGAACGTCGGGGCTATACACAGACAAGATAGTCGAACGGGCGTACCCGCTTTCCCTTCATTTCGTGCTTACCAAAGCAATTATTTCAAATGTTATTGTGATTTGAGCGGCGTTGCAGGCTACTTATTTACTTTTGTAGCAGGATACTATACTTGCATTCAGTGAACAACCTATTCAGCTGCTCGGGAACGGACCTCGGACCCGGGCCCGGGCCGGGCCTCACGTCGAGCTTGGCGGGCTGGGCCCGGGCTCAGCATAACGGTACTGTCTGGAAGAATCTCATTAATAAACTTTTCTAAACCTAGATACATACACGCGAAACAAGGAGAAGGGTGCAAATTTGAAAAGTCGCCGGAAAGGGCTCGCCAACTTTTAAGCGCAATTGTGGGTTCTCTGCTGCATCTATTCGGTTCAGATGTTCATGACAACACAGCCTAACTATCGAGTGAGTGTATATACAATGATCAAAAAGTGTTGGAGGGCCCCTCTAAGGATTAGACGCATCTCGGTGGTGGCTATCACTGACCACGCCAATATATTGACATCCTAGAGACAGCTGCCGGCAGGTAAATGCAATACTGTCCGAAAGCAGCGCATAATGTTGCCTGTTTGTTAACAAACGACACTCAGGATTTATTTTCATGTGCACGTTTATTCCCGTGGAATTCCATCAACACATTGCGTGATTACTATTTCACTGCGAGGACAGAATATTTCTCTCCCCTTCCTCCTCTTTACTTACTTCTGGCGTAGAACCTCATAGACATCTTGGCTGGTTCTGTTTGGTTGAGGACTGTGAGCTCGCCCAGGACGCGGTTTGTGTGTCCACTGCATCGAATGAGTGCTCATTAGCAAGTACCGATCAAGACGCGACTACGTGTAACCATCTTTCCTGATAACTCACACATTTCCTAGGTTATTCACTCTGGAATCTTTAAACTACCACTTTATACTGAGTGAAGCGGCATCGGTGACAGCATGCACTCGGGTGTCTCAATACTGGTGGAGATCGAGTTGGTACACTTGGAAGGAGAGAATGAAAAGGTCTTGCAGTGAGGAAGACAATGGTGTTGGTAAGCGACAGTGAACAGTTATCTGTTGGTAAGTTTCTATATATCACTTCACGCTTATTTCTGCTTCTGGTCGCAGGATTATGCTGCACTTATTTGTGTTTGGCAGGGACTAGTCTCATAGGCCCTAAAAAGTTAACGGCGACAGTATCCGCAGGGCATGCATGTGGGCACCATTAGAATTACGTTTCTGTCGTGTCCGGTCGCTGTGTTGAATGCAGCGAAAGACGCACACGGTACTTTAAGACTTCGTTTATTTAAAGCCGATGAGGGTGCGACCAGCGTCGACCGAGGCAGGAGCCGAACTGGCCGCCCGAAGAAAGGCGGGAGCGGAGAAGCGTCCACGGGAGGGAGTGGCTTCCCAAAACAGGAGGAGGATGCGGGGGCGCACCATGGGGGGGCATCTGGCGACAGCGTGTCCGGTCGCTGTGTTGAATGCAGCGAAAGACGCACACGGTACTTTAAGACTTCGTTTATTTAAAGCCGATGAGGGTGCGACCAGCGTCGACCGAGGCAGGAGCCGAACTGGCCGCCCGAAGAAAGGCGGGAGCGGAGAAGCGTCCACGGGAGGGAGTGGCTTCCCAAAACAGGAGGAGGATGCGGGGGAGCACCATGGGGGGGCATCTGGCGACAGCGTGCGACGAAGGGCAAGTGGTCGTTAGGAGGAGGATGCGAGTGGTCGTTAGGAGGAGGATGCGGGTGGTCGTTACACACACAAAAGCAATAAGGGGACACAACACTTCCTTCCCCCTTAGAAAGTTGCCTGGTATCGTGCAGGGGGTCGGCGCTCACGCGTGGAGGCGCGCTGGCTTTGTGCGCTCGGGGGAGAAACACTTGTAGGCTGGCTGTTGTTCGCTGTGTCTCCTAGGTCTGTCCTGGGCGAAGTCTCTTCTTCCGGGAAGAGGTGCCAGGCTATGTGGGAAGATGGTGCACGTGTTCTCTCCGCTGGCGGACAGCTCTCAGACGGCGTCGTAAATCTACGCAGCTGGTTGAGATGTCGGCGTGCTACTGTGCCATGTATGTTGACGAGCCAAGAGCGCAGACCTATGCGTCTGACAATTGTAGCTTCCTCCCAGCGTGGCTTTTTCAGAAACTGTCGGGCGAGGACGCGCTGCCCCTCATTAAGCGTGCCGCAGCGCGGAATTGCTTTTTCTTCCCGGAACGTCTCTGCCTTTGGCTCGGGGAGGATGGCTGTGAGCTGGGTTCGCATTTCACGCTCGAACATCATTTTCGAGGGGGTCTCGCCTGTTGTGCTCTGAACCGTCGTGTGCTGCTTGAAGAGAAAGCGCGCAAGGCGGCGCTGCAGCGAGCCTGTCTGATCTCTTTCAAGGGCGCGTTTTAGCTCGGCTACGTAGCGCTCGGCTTGTCCGTTTGTCGCTGGGTGGTAGGGGGCCGATGTAACTGATGAGATCCCGTTGTCGCGATAAAACTTGAGGATCTCCGCAGACACAAACGGTGTTCCGTTGTCCGACACTACCTTGCGCGGCAGGCCGAACGTTGCAAATAGTGATCGGAGGTTGTCAATGACTGCTGCCGAAGTCGTCTGTCCCATTTGCCTTATCTCAAGCCACTTTGTGTAGGCATCTACGACCACAAGGAAAGTGCAGCCCTCAATTGGTCCTGCAAAATCAATGTGCAGTGTGTGCCATGGTGTGTCTGGCTTTTCCCATTCTGGGACAGGAGCTTTCGGCGGGGCGCTCCGGCTGCTCTGGCAAGGCTTGCATTCTCGCACCACTGTTTCGATGTCGTTGTCAATGCCAGGCCACCACATGTAGCTTCTGGCACACTTTTTCATTGCAACGATGCCCCGATGTCCGGCGTGGATGAGAGACATAGCTTGTGCGCGTAGTTCTCTCGGAATCACAACTCGGGACCCAAATATGATACAGCCGCGATGGGTGCTCAACTCTGTAGCTCGCCTGCGGTAAGCGTCGAAGTTGTCCCCTTTGAGTTTGTGCACGTTGCCTTGTTGAACAGCTGTGTAAACTAGCCGGAGAGCTGCGCACTTCTGCGTAGATGTTGCAACTGTGCCTGCTATAAGCGGAGGTTCTGGCAGTGCTTCGAACATCAGAACGTCTCCTGGTGGAAATGGTTCGTCAACAGTTGCGTCTAGTGGCAGACGGCTTAGCGCATCGGCGTTTTGATGTTTACTCCCATTGCGGTAGACCAGAGCGTAGTCGTACGCTGAGAGTTTGATGCACCAACGTGTCATTCGCGGAGACAAAGTTGGTGGCATAGGCCTTTGTGGTCCCAGAATGCCCAATAGCGGTCGGTGATCGGTTATAAAGGTCACCTTCCGGCCGGCAATGTACTGGTGAAAATGTCTCGCCGCGTAGACGATGGCTAGCCCTTCTTTGTCAAGTTGCGCGTAGTTGCGTTCTGCTTGCGACAACGTACGTGAGGCGAAGGCGATGGGAGCTTCCCTTCCTTGCTCGTCAGTTTGCGATAGAACCGCGCCGACTCCGTACGGTGATGCGTCGCAAGCCAAAAGCAGAGGCTTCCTTTCGTCGTAGTGGCGGAGGACTGTACATCTTCGAATCAGGTCTTTCAGGGCATCGAATGACTGCTGATGGCGTGGCGACCATGTCCATGTCACATCTTTCCGAAGGAGTTGGTATAAGTCGTTGGCCACGGTAGCTCTTTGTTCCAAGAACCGGTCGTAGAACGTCAAGAGTCCGAGAAAAGCCTGTAGCTCCTGCTTGTTTGTTGGAGCTCGTGCTTCTGTGATCGCTCGCACTTTGTCCTCGGTAGGGTGAATGCCTTCCGCATCAATTCGGTGTCCCAGAATTTGCACCTCTGGCACCGCAAAACAGCACTTCGATTTGCTTATGCACAAATTAGCGTTTGCTAGCCTTTCGAGAACGAGCTCTAGGCGCACTGCATGCTCTTCAGTGGAAGTGCCACTGATGATGACATCGTCAAGGTAGACACAAACTCCTGGGATGCCCTGAAGCACTGTCTCCATGAATTTTTGAAATATGGCCGGGGCTGCAGCTACGCCAAAAGGCAGTCGCTTGACTTTGTACAAGCCTTTCAGTGTGTTAATTGCCAATAATTCAGCAGTTGACTCGCTCACCTTCAGCTGCTGATACGCCTGGGTGAGGTCCAATGTGCTGAAGACTCTTGCGCCACGTAGTACACTGAATACTTCTTCAGGTGTCGGTAGCGGGTAAGAGGACGCTTTAGTCGCAAGATTGACGGTGCTCCGGTAGTCTCCGCAGAGGCGTATGGTTCCGTTCTTCTTGCGAACTACGACAAGTGGTGTGGCCCATTCTGAATGCTGCGTCGGCTCGATGACACCTTGCTGCTCCAGTTTGTCCAACTCTTTTTCAACTGAATCTCGGAGAGCAAACGGCACCGGCCTGGCCTTCAGAAATTTGGGTTGCGCGTTGTCCAACAACTCCAGTGTGACCGGGGGCCCTTCGTTTCCTGGAATCTCTTCCGAGAATACTCTTTCGTATTTCTCTTGCAGTTGCTCAACCATGTTCTGGCTCGGCGTCTGGTGTATGCCGCATATCATCACGCCTAGTGGAGAAAACCAGTTTCTCCCTAGAAGGCTTGATCCTGTGCCCTTCACAACAAGCAGAGGTAGCGTATGGGTCTGGCCGTTGTAGTTAACCTGCACGTTGGCAGAGCCCAATAGTGGCAGATTCTGTCCTGACCACGTTCGCAGGTGCGTGTCGTCTTGTTGCAGGGCGGGTGCGTCAGATGGCCATGAAGTTCGGAACGTGTCCTCACTGATCAGAGTACAGGCTGCGCCGGAGTCCACCTCAAACTTAATCAGCTGGTGATGTACGCTTACTTCTGTAAAAATCTTCGGTCGCGTGCCGAGATTCATGGTGTTCAGGTCGTACAACACAGATGGTGTTGCTGATGTTATTCCATGGAGATCAGATAGCGGCGTATTCTCTGAGGCGTTGACGCTGTGATTAGGCTGGGAAGGTGACTTTATCTTGGCAAGTCTCCGTTTCGTAATGCATGCTCTTTCGATATGCCCTCGCTTGTGGCAAAAATTACACGTGGCTGACTGGAATCGACATCCCTGGGGGTTGTGTTGGTCGTCACACCGCCAGCAGCGTTGTGCCTTTTTGACCGATTTTACAACAACAGAAGGCTTGCGCACCTGGTTGCTTGTCTGGTGTACCGGCTCGGTGTTCCGGCGAATCCCTCTCTGCTGGTGACCGGCGCTCTCCGCTCGAACGGCGATGTCGTAAGCTTTGCTGAATGTGAGGTCCTTCTCAGCGAACAGGCGCTGCTGCAGTGACTCGTCACTCAGTCCGCACACAAATCTGTCGCGTAACATCACGTCCAAGGGAAGCATGGTGGTGTTAGCAGAAGAAGCTGCGTCTCCCTCCTGCCCGGTAGCTGTTGTCGACAGCGTTCCAAAATTGCAGTCGGCAGCGAGCTTCTTGAGCGCGGCTACGTAGGCGCTCACAGTTTCTCCTCCCAGTTGATCTCGTCGTTGGAAGCGAGCCCGGCTGTAGACCTCGGATGGCCTTGGGTCGTAGTGCTTTTGCAGCGCTTTTACGATGTCGTCGTAAGACACTGCCGCTGGTGTGCTTGGCTGAATAAGGGCGCAGACAGTATCGTAGGTCTGCTCCCCGCACAGCGTCAGCAGGTTGGCCCTCTTCAAGGCTGGGTCTGTGATGTTGTTAGCTTCAAAGTAGAACTGAAGGCGTCCAACCCACGATGACCACGATGAGCCGTTGAACTCTGGTATCTGATTGGGAAACCCTCGCGTAGCCATGGCTTGTCAATAGCGTTGCGTAGCGCGGGTCGAATCCACTTTCTCGTCGCCACTGTCGTGTCCGGTCGCTGTGTTGAATGCAGCGAAAGACGCACACGGTACTTTAAGACTTCGTTTATTTAAAGCCGATGAGGGTGCGACCAGCGTCGACCGAGGCAGGAGCCGAACTGGCCGCCCGAAGAAAGGCGGGAGCGGAGAAGCGTCCACGGGAGGGAGTGGCTTCCCAAAACAGGAGGAGGATGCGGGGGCGCACCATGGGGGGGCATCTGGCGACAGCGTGCGACGAAGGGCAAGTGGTCGTTAGGAGGAGGATGCGAGTGGTCGTTAGGAGGAGGATGCGGGTGGTCGTTACACACACAAAAGCAATAAGGGGACACAACAGTTTCTAAACCTGCAAATATTCTGAAAACCAGCGCTTTAGACCGAGACGCAGAGGGCAACAATAGTTGCAGGAAGAGAGGGAGAGAGAGCCATCATTCACTGACGCAAGCCCGATACGAGAGGACTTTTTGCGGGTGCAACACATCGCGGGCGTGGTGATACATCAGCGACAGAGAGGGAGGAAGGAGCCTGGAGTGTAGGCGGGGTCACTGGATTATGATGATGGTGATGAATGGTTATCAGGAAATTAAAGGCGCGCTAACTACTGTCTCACTTCTAGGTGGACACCTCAACCGCGCCGTGAGGGAAGCGAGGAAGGTGGGCGTGGAAAGGGGGAGAGGTGCCGTAGTGGAGGGCTCCGGAATAGTTTCGACCAGCTGGGAATCGTTTACGTGCAGTGACATCGCACAGCGCTCGGGAGCGTTTTGAATTTCGCCTCCATCGAAACGCGGCCGCCGCGGTCGTGTTCGAACCCGGGCACTCCGGCTCAATAGTCAAACGCTAGCCACTGCACCACCGCGGAGGGTCAGTGGCGAACAAGCAGCGTTGTAAAGAATGCATGTAGAGGTAGGAGGAACAGGAGTTTGTCGCATACAAGAAATGCTCATGCTCGTGAGGGGTTGAGAGAAAGGGAGTACTTTGCAAGAGCAGCGACTCCCTCAAGAGCACTGTCGCATATGAAATGCTGTGCACATGCGGCGTCGTCAAAACTGCCGTAATGTTTCGTTTTCGTTTTTTTTTTTTCGCAGACAACAAGCAACTTATAGAAAACTGACGAGTCTCGAAGTTGAGCACTTGCTTTAATGCGCATGTCACTTACTTGGGAAGCACCGCGCTGTTCACCGCGGAGAACTTTCCCTGGCCGTCGTAGTAGTACTCGACGCTGACGCAGTGCAGCCGCTGGTTGTTCGCGTACCTGGCGAAGGTGCGCTCGATCTCGAACCACTTGCCGGAGAACTGCATGCAACGGCGCAGCATCAACTACACACTGCTGAATGCGAGCGGACCGGCAACCTCTCGGTTCACGCTGCCGGTATTCTCAGTTGTTCATAACAAAAGTTTTTATGAAATATTTGCCAAGTTTTAAAGCAATCCTCTCATTGAAAGTGTTTCCAAAGCTGGAAAATGTTTCCATTCGCTGCTGATGGCACTCCTCGGTACCATCACCTAAAGTGTCGACTCCGGATATGCAACTCGCCGATGCTTGGGCAAAAACGTGTTGTAATATGAAAAAAGGCTTTCTTAACTGAGATGTATGAGTGTAGCCGAGCTAAGACTGCAGGTTTTGCTTTCGGCATTTTAAAGGAAATACGCAGCAGAAAGATTTATACTGTACATAGGCGCCATCTTTCGCCTCGAAGCACGAGTCTAATATTCATCTAATAACATGGTGGTAAAGCACGGGAAAAGATGCTTATCTTTCGGTTACATAGACAGAAAGCGCTCTGTAGGCTGTGTAACCGACAAAACAAAAATTAAATCTCGTCGCAACAAAACTGCCTAAAAGCGAAGTAAATGATATTGTATAGGAAACACACTCCTTCTTGAAACGTTATGTAACGAACCGGGCCTTCGCTTTTTAGTAAAACTCGGTTTCACGCGAGTCTTGAACCTCGAGCTGAGTTAACACTCGCGTTAAACCCAATATATGCCCGAAAATGCGTCACAAAACAAAGTGGAATTTATCTGTGTACAGCGCCAATGGCAGCGCACGGAAACTAGCGGACGGCCTGTACTTTTTCTAGTGCATTTTCAGTTAGATAATAATGATATTAAATATGTTTTAATGTTTGTTATCCATGACATTGTTTAATCTGCAGAAAAATGTAGAAAGTACGTTTTAGAAGGACGTCGTGTTTTAAGCGTTGATTGTTTGAAATCTATGCTGCGCAGTTAATGTTTCTGCAGTGCAGGCAGGCAGGCAGGTCTAACAAAGACACGCTCACGACGATTGTATGTACACGACGAAATAGTTGCAACAACAGCAACAAGAACAAAAGATAAATACCTGACGTGAAGAGCACTTTCTTGCTGCAAGCTGCTGTTCCTACTGTTTATGAACCTAATCAGTGCAAATAGAGTTTTATGTCCGAAACAACATATGCTAAAACTTTTTTTTCCTAAACAAAAAAAAAAATACCCCGCAAAAACCCGAATTATAAAAATCTTTGTTGAATAATTCCATTTCTACCCTAATCTGACCCCAAAAATATCCCCCCCCCCAAAAAAAAAAATCCAAAAAACGTAAACACAACTCTCAGCAGATATAACGAATAAACTGTAATAACGAAGTAACTTCAGCACCTCTTCAACTTTTTACGTTGATGTATAGCAGTGTACGGCAGGAAGGACAGACCTTGTTTGGATCCAGCTTGTCCTGCACCTTGACCGCCGGGCAGGGCCCGATGTCGATCACCTGGCACGAGGCCGGGCTCGTTGCTGCAACGAGGGCTACCGTCACTAGCAGCGGCAGCGACACCTGTGCTGCCATTATTGTCGGGCCTTTCCTTTTCGCCGTCGCCTCACAAACCGACTCCGTCGAGGTCGGCGCGCGCCCAACCGGCCCAGCGCGGTCGGTATGGGTGGGACGCCGTCCGCTCGGCTGCCGTGCATGTCAGGAACTGCGGTTCACTAGTGTGCCCCGCCAAATGGGGCACGCTGTTAGGCCGGGGGTCCCGTGGAGAGGGCCGTTGAACTAATTTCGTGCGCGCTGTTTTTACTTAGCCAAGAGAAATGTAGCTCTATAGTGCGACGAAAGCTATGAAAAAAAAAAATCATAGGTGTAATGTTAAGAGATTGGAAGAGGGCGGAGTGGGTGAGGGAACAAACGCGGGTTAACGATATCCTAGTTGAAATCAAGAGGAAGAAATGGGCTTGAGCAGGGCATGTAATGCGAAGGCAAGATAACCGCTGGTCCTTAAGGGTAACGGGGTGGATTCCAAGAGAAGGCAAACGTAGCAGGGGGCGGCAGAAAGTTAGATGGGCGGATGAGATAAAGAAGTTTGCGGGGATACAGTGGCCGCAACAGAGACATGCATGGGAGAGGCCTTTGCCCTGCAGTGGGCGTAGTCAGGCTGATGATGATGATAATAGTGCGACGGGCGAAGTGAAGAACCTAAGGCTGCGCCGGGGCTGAGGAGCTCTAGTATTGTGCTGGTGAGTCGCTTTGGTTGACTGGCGCAAAACGAGAGCGGGTACAGCTCAGCCTCCGTTTCGTGCAGTCGCCAGTTAAGCCGAGTCCTTTGGCTAAGCCGGTAAAGATCAGCCCCTTTTGGTGTGGCTTAAGATGGATGGATTCTTGGTTATAATTTGTTGTTTCTCCGGGCGTCGGGATTCTGCAAGCTTTTGTTCATGACTATATTATGAAGTTGGATGAACTACACTCATGGAAATTCATCCTCAGGGTCTGAAGGACAATAAATTTTCCTCCGTTATCTGAAACAAAACGATTGCCTGCTTTTCCGTTCAACATGACGCAAAATACGCATTTGTATAAATCTATATTCTCTTAACCTGAGAGGGTTCAGATACAAAATTTCTAACGACATTATTTGTTTCATCGGTGTAAGGAGATGCCTTCTAGCAAGTTTCATTTGCAGGCGTTGAGTGGTGCGAAATTTAATATGATTTTGAATGTTGTTCGAGGAGCAGCTCTGCATTTCCACCCCCGTCGAGTCACGTAGAGGTGCACTTGCTCCAATTATTTGATGTCACCGAAACCAGTGATTATTCTCAAGAACAACCAGTGCTTGCCGGTGACGCAGACGTCATCAGTATTTTGGTAGTCCAGGTTGACTTCTTTCAAGAAAAAAAAAACGGGCACCCAAAAACTTCGTGTCTGTACGCGTTTGATGACTAAAAGGAATGAAGCGGGTGTGACTGTATCCATGTGGAGTATTGCTGATGTCTATTAAAGCAGAAATTCCCAAAATGCCACCTGTTCATGCTTACGCACGTCATCAGGTGGCCCCGCATGAACTTCGAAAATTTCTTCAGCATATCAGATTCAATTCGTGCACATGCAGTAACGGTCCTTTAGTTTCAGGACATCTACATTAGTCAGTTCTTTGTCATACACCTGGCTTATTAGGCAAGCCGTTGGCAAAAATAAGATGTACTTCCTGTGAGACAAAGGAGGGCAATGTCTTTACCAGTGCCGGATTCTACGTATATCTCTACAGTAGCCGAAATAATTAGGTTGCTGATGATGAAGCCAATGATGTGGAGGAATTGGACATCCCGTCGTAACTAAAAATGAAGTAAAGAAAGCCTTACTCGCAATGCAAAGGGCTAAAGAGGCTGGCGAGAATCAGGTATAACTGCAGATTTGTTTAAGGAATGGTGGGGATGTGCTCGACAAACTTGCCGCCCATTACACGCAGCGACTCATGACCTTGAGAGCACAGGAATATAGGAAGAACGCTAACACCACCTTAATCCCTTATAAGGGGAACGTCAAGAACTTGAAAAACTGCAGGACGATAAGCTTACTGTCCATTGTTTACAAGGTATTTACAAAATCGGTTTTAGATTTGAGTCAACCAAAGGATCAGGCTGACTTTAGGAAAGGCTACTGACACTAAACCATGATCACTTCATCAATCAGTCGATGCAGATATGCACAGACTATAACCAACCTCTACGCATAGCCTGGCATAGATTACGAGAAATCATTTGACTCAATCGAAACCTCAGCAGTCATGCAGGCATTGCGTAACCAGAGTGGGGAAGAGGCACATGTAACGTACCGGAAAATATCTATAGCGGCTGCACAGCAACCATGGTCCTCCACAGCGAACGGTGTCAGGCAGGGAGGCACCATCTCTCCAGTACTAGTCACGGCTTGTTTACCGGAGGTATTCAAAGAATCGGATTGAGAAGTTAGTATACTTGTTAACGAAGAATACCTCAGCAATCTCTGATTTGCTGATGACATTGTCTTGCTAGCTAAGGGGCCGAATTACAAAGCACGGTCCAGGACCTGGCGAGGCAACGCAAAACGGTGGATATAAAATTCGACATGAAGAAATCTAAAGCAATGTTGAAGAGTCTCGGAGGAGAACAACTTATTATTGGCAGCGAAGTGTTTGAAATGGTAAGGGAATATTTCTACTTAGGGCAGGAGTGACCGCAGATCAGGACCACGAGAGTGAAATAACCAGAACAATAAGAATGGGGTGGAGTACATTTGACAGATACTCTCAAATAATGAATGAGTGTGTGCCAACATCTCCAATATCTCCCAACAGAAAAATATACAACAGCTGTATATTCATTCACTCACCTATGGGGCTCACCTGTGTACTCACCTGTGGGGCAGAAACGTGGAGGTTAATCAAAAGGGTTTAGCTTAAATTGAGAACAACGCGGCCAGTCAGAAGAAAATTCTAGTAATAATTGTAATTATAGCAAATTATAGAAAAATTATAACATCTTTTATAGTGATGCTGTTCGAAATCGGCCACAAAGTGTGAAGACAGAGGATGACCGACTGATAGACGCAGGAGCCGCTGAAGCCCCATTCCTTAACTCACGGGGAAACCAGGATTTGTTTACCTTGACCATTTGTACTCAAACGATTTGGAATAGGCTTCGTGCAGCGGGCTTGAAAAAGCAGAACTGCTATGCAGGAAAAACATATTCGAGAACCCGAAAGGCGCATTCGTCTGGAGTTTGCATCAGTTGTGGTGGATGGGATCTCAGATAATGGGAGGACTATGGTCTTCACTGATTAAGCCATTTTTGCACGCATTGGGGACCAGCAGAATCGGGTGAGACGCCCCGATAAAACAAGGTAAGATTAAAATATGTATTTAAATTGTTCGATAGGTCAGCGGATAAAAATGGGAGAAGCAAAAAGAGATATTAGTTGGATAAGTGTTTGGGAACGCTACACTGCGGCGTTGCCGGTAGGATAAATTGAACATTGTGTCTAAATGGCTTAGAAGTGTTCCAAATCGCAGATTGTGAACGAGAGCAATTTAATTCGACTCACCCGATTTTACAAATCATGTTGCAACAGCGTACGTGTCATTTCACCCGTGCTGCGCCAGCACGAGTTACCTTTCGATACCTTTCGTTACCTTTCACGAAGACACAGTGAAAATACTGACACACCGTTGATCCCATACCCAAACAAGGCGCATTAGATGAATCTGTCATTTATTTTATTACCAAGTAAAACAAGTAAAGGTTGTTAACTGCTTGTTACACAATTTCAACTTGAGAAGGACCCATGCAGTTCTACTGAGCGTCGCTTAGAAAAAAAATGGTAGAAAAATTGTCTAGGCCGAAGTGTTGACTTGTTCGCGCTCAGCTCTCGCATGGAGGTGGCATTTAGTGGTAATTTTTGTTTCGCACTGCGTTTTTGTCGGGTACTTACTTAACAGGTGCGACTTAATTGAAAGCCCGCATAGTATTCGGTGGAGCTTGACAAGACAAAACAGTTTCGTAACGCCTGCACTTTCAGCGCCGCTTCGTGTCGCTGGCAGAATGACAAAAGCAAACGGTCGCGAGACGGGAAACGAAGAGCGCTCCTCAGCCTTTTGGGGGGTGAGAGATGGCGCTACTAGTATGGCTGTTGTAAAGCCTTAGGCTGTTGTAGAGTCACTGGATACAGTGACACTAAGTTGTTGCGAAACTATTTTTCTGGCACGGAATCACCGCGTATCAAGTGGACTTTCGATTACTGCTCACCTATTCAGGCAAGTACTCGACCCAGACATACTACAAAGCAAAACTTACTGCTGAACGCTACTCTGCGCGAGATGTGTTCGAACAAGCGATTTTATTAAGCCGAGGGAATTTCTCGCTCAATTTTTTCCTCACTTCTGAGCGGCGGGAAACTCAGTATAGGTCTCGGAACGAGGCTATGCTTGTGCGCTTGTCGCCTACCGCCCCTTACTCCTTCCTTTGCCACATCGCCTACCATTACATCTGAAGGCAGTTTCTTTCCTCAGATAAAGGCGTATGTGTGTCACCCACACTTCACGCACTTTTAAGCGTGAAGGTCCCAGACACCCTTAGAGCGTGTGGGGGTAGCGGTCTCGGACTCAGAGGAGATGCCCTCGACTCAGCGTGGCAAACTCAGCGGAGACCAGCTACCAAGTGACAATAGGTTTTTGGGCGTTCGGTGCCCAGCTTTCGCTGGTCGCAAGCCAGAGAATGGGTCGGAGCCAAAGGTTCACAAAACAAAACAAAGTTTATATAGCAACGAGACGATACAGAGGATTACACAATCACTACAGGTTTTCCCACCGAATTTAATCCTAGTGCCAGCAGAAATAATCTGAGCGCCGACAGATATAATCTGCCTGCTATGTAATTTAATCTCAGTGTCATGCACTTAATCTAAGCGCCAGCGTATTTAATCCAAGCGCCAACTCGAACAAATTCAGCGCCAACCAATTTAATCCCAGTGCCAACGCAAATAATACAAGCGCCAGCTGTTTTAATCCAGGTGCCAACCAATTTAATCCGCATGCGGAAAACGAATGCGGTAAACGAATGCGGTAGAATATTCCAGAGCGCAGAGCACGAATGCCAGAAATAAAGCGAAGTTAAGACAATTTCTGAGGCCATGCAAGCCTGTGAGTCCCATTCTCATGAACTATTTCGGTTTCTTCGCATACCTTGCAACATCAAAGAGCCACTAGCAGCTGTTAAACCTCAGTATTTGATGCAACTCTTGCGGCTTGTGACTGTCGGGTATTAATTAGTTGGGCAAGCACTGCTGATTATGGGTTGTCTTATGCGCTGAATCTGCATGCTAGTTACAATTACGGCCTTCATACTGTTTTCATATTGCCGGCCCTTATCATGCAACCGGTGCGAAATGTTTTCGGGAGGCTCTGATAAAGATTCAACACCACTAGCAGAAACAAAAAGGGAGTAGTGTAATACAGAGTTCTTCCAGGTGGGACGAGTCATAGAACCGGAGTAACGGTTCTTCACTTTACGGTTTATTTAGTTTTAAAAGGGAAAGTGAGCGAAGCTACACCGGAGCTTACAGCCTAGGTCAAGAATAGCTACTGGCGGCTGCCTTATAGCGGTGTTAACAATCTAGGTTTATACAAGCACAGAAGGGGCCGTCTTTGAAATGCAGTTTTATTTTCTGTAGGACATTAGGTGGCGCAAAGTGTGATCTCACATTTTACATGTCATCTTCACGCAAAGCTGCTGGTATAAAAGAAAAGTTATGGCGGTCGAAAGCAGCGCATTCTACTCGCTGTACTTGCTGCATACAGTGTGGAGCAGCGTCGAGCAATAAACTGCGCCGATGCTCCCTTTTAGTCAGTCCGGGCGGAGTGGTGAGCGCCAAGTCTCTCCGCTCGCTGAGGAAAGCTTTGACTTCAGACTTGAACTTCGAAAACACTTCCTCTATAGGGTTAAAAAATGGGCTGTAAGAAGGCAGCCTCTTGATTGAGTGCAGCTGACTGGCCAGGATTGCCTGTTCCGCATGGCTGTGAGCGGGGGCATTATCAAAAATAAAAACGGCTTCTGAACCAGGCTCTTCACTTTCGACACGGGCTGATATATCACTCAAAAACTCGTTAAACACGACCCAGTGAACTTTGTCGACAGCCGTCCAGTGTATGACACCATTTGCTGACATACAGGCGATAATGTTAAGGTTTGCGCCTCTGGTGCCAGTCGTCGTTTGCACTGCAGGAACCGCACGGCCGAAGCTCCTTGAACACCATATGTTATAGTTGGTCTCATCAATGTAAAACCTGCACAAGCGGGGTCCATCACACTGCAGCCACTGCGCGTATGCTTTGCGGGTGCGTTTCGTACGTCATCTCTATTGCGGTCAATCGGCCTCTGAGTCACCAACTTCATAGAGTAGCCATGCGCATCCAGTAGGCGATCAATGCTACTTGTGCTGATGGCAATTCCGGGCAATTCTTCTTCCACCGCCTGCTTTATTTGCTTTAGCGTGAAAGCAGGGTTGTTGTCCACAATATTTTTGAGCGCCGCTACAACCTCATTTCCGAATTTCTTCGACGTTCCGCCTTTCTTCAGCACCTCTCTATCGGTAGCTGCAATGGACCTTGCTGTCTTTAAATTGATGCCCAGCGTGTCTGCCATTTTTTTTCACATCTCCTCCACGCCTTGACACATCGAGAATTCTGGCCCTGTCATGTTCAGAGACTTTGCTGTTCTTTCTTCTTGGTGCGTCTGGGGGCTTGAATGGCGGTCCTCGTTTTCGGTGTCCAATTAGGACGTAAGAGCACGGCTCATCGGCTTCCATGGAAGAAAATACTGCGCGTTAATGTCCATGCGAAATGAAGGAAAAGTCGTACACTATCCCCTGCTTATAGTATACGTGTGCGTACCACCACTGTCCGGCTATACACCATTGTGCAAATGCAGCCACAATGCGGCACACACAGAGCCGTCTGCTTTGAAACTTTCTTGTCTTCTGTGTTTTTAACAATGCTTTTTTTTACGTGCCTGAGAAATAAATCTTATTTCTTGAAAAAGAAAGTTCACAGATTTCTATAACGAGTGCACATATATATGTCTTTTTCTGTTGTCCTAGCATATTTTGCAAAAGCAGACGACAATCCACAAGAAATGGAGGCGCAAAACTTGCCTTTTGCTTTGGAACTTTCCATCATTGGCTGTGTACCTTTTTTTCACACGAAACTACGTAGGGCTAATCTAAAGTACGGTTTATTAACACTTTCTTTGACTATCTGACATAATAATCGCATCTTTTATTGAAGGCAGTGGATTCAATGTTACATTATAAACAGTGTGTGCATTTGTGCCCTCCTCCGTTCTATGGTCGTAATAAAGAGCCAGTAAGCTATAGCACTGAGCCCCTGTGCAGCTTTTTAATGCTGATATTGTGCGCTTTAAACGGCGCTTTAAAACACTTGTATCAAAGTAGTGTTGGTTATAATATTGATGAAAGCTATGCAATATGTGGACACTTCGCTCAGGCATCGCATGGTTTGAAAAATTATCTAATCTTTATTCCTGGTATTCGTGTTCTATGCTTTGGAGTCTTCTACAGCATTCGTTTTCCGAGTGTGGATTAAATTGGTTGGCACCTGGATTAAAACAGCTGGCGCACGTATTATTTGCGTTGGCACTAGGATTAAATTGGTTGGCGCTCGCATTGTTTCAGTTGGCGCTTGGATTAAATACGCTGGCGCGTGGATTAAATGTTTTGCACTCAGATTAAATTCATGGCACGCAGATTATATCAGTCAGCGCGTAGATTATTTCCACTGGCACTAGGATCAAATTCAGTAAGAAAACCTGTAGTACACGCACATACAAAGTGATTAACAGAACAATGCAACTTCGTGCAAAGTTAAACTCGAGAGAGAATACAATTCAAAGGCAATATTGCACCTAAAGTGCACTAACACAAGAGAGAAAGGTAAACAAACAAAACACAATTTGTTCACCGGGCACTGCGGCAGTCCGACGACCAGAGTTCCATGACGATGCCGTCCCGCAGACTGGCGAACGTTGCCTCGTTGGTCCGATGCTGGCCGAGTGGTGTTTTCCCGGGAGTCGAACGGGCGCGCTTCGATGAAGCTTAAACGGCGGTCCGGACTAATTGACAGCGGTCGACGCCTTCTTTTATAGGCTCGCTCTCCCATCTGTTTGTTGTTCGCGCCCGAGTAGGTGCGCACATACACGCGGCATTGGCAGTGCTGTCTCCCTTTCCTCTTCTCACCGGCCGCGCGTCCCCATTGGTCAGAGGTCGGGGGTCGCATCTCGAAGTTTCGAGCGTGTTCTTGAGTGGCCGCATTTGTTTTTCCAGTCCCGGACTACTTGCTGGCAGGTCTCGGCTTCCGCTCGGACAGGAAAAGCGTCATGGTCACATGACCTACTTGCCATAGGCTGCTTTCGAACACGGCGCCAGAGTCGGGCTCCCCCTCGGTTACCGTACAAGGACGCTGTCATCTGCTAGCAGACGATGCAAGCCACGGCCACTACGACGCCGAAGCAACGCCGTGCGCTCGATCATGATACTGAGTCGATTTAAAGACTGTACTGTCAGCTTAGCGTAGGTGCATTACAGAACTCAGCTTCGGAGGTATGCTCGCCGCTACTGCTTGCGGCGAAGTTCGCACAAAGTAGCCCAACTCGTTGCGGAAAGGCGGATAGACGAAAGCCTCCGCAAAAATGTTGACAACAAGCTCTATAGCTGCTCCAGTATACGAGTGGTTCACCTGCGATGCTTTCAGGTAAGCGTACAGACAGCATGTGGCAAAACAAGCGAACAAGAACCTCTTGACGACACGAGCAAACAATACGCGCTCGCAGCTCCGAACGCGCGTCCGTGTGCGGTGGATTTCAAGAAAATAAACGAAGATGCAAGAACAAAAAGTCTTGCGATGGCTCAGAGAGGAGCTACGGAGCTCATGTGAAGGTTTAACGCATGATATCGACCTCCAGGGACACGAAAAGCACTCAAAATGCACACGGAGTCTACCTTAATATGGCTGCCAGCGCGGCGCGCAGCTATCGTCTGCTGCCTTCTCAGCAGCCCCAAGCAGCCCGCGGACTGCCATAGGCTAAAAACGAACGGCGATGCAAGCAGGTGGGCGGAGCTTTCGGGCTGCCCGAGAAAACAAATACCGGACTCGAGTCCGCAAGTAGTCCCGGACAGTCCGGGACTGAAAAACAAATGCGCCCAGTGGCGCCGACGCCGACGGGCGAGGGGGACGTGTCTTAGTGCACGCAAGGCTACGCCCTTTCCCCCCGTCAGCTATAGAACCGACTCGCATGTTCGAGAATAATCGGCGGGGATGACTCATTTCCTCGGCGCACGCCGCGGCGGTGGAGAGAGAGGCACGCGCTCGGCGGGGGCTTTCCCTCTCCCCCGTCGGGCTCGCGCCGGCGAGACGCCGTGCGCGCGGCGGTTTTTCTTTGTTCCTAAAATGCGCCAAATTTTGTGACACTGCCCCTTCCTTTAAGAATATTGTGTAACAATATTCACAAAACACAAAATTCTCGCGCCCATGCATGCGCTCACAAAGTCAGTGGCGAATGCTAATGTACATACTACAATACCTTGATGCTTTCACATACATAACACACTGCAATAGACAGGTTGCACTTCAAAACTTCACTGCACAACACTTCAAAACACGCCGCATTTCGACGGTACAATTCGCGCGCACATGCATGCGCTCACAAACTAGATGTGAGAATATACACATCAATACCATGATGGTTTTCACATACACAACAAAATGCAGTGTTCCCAATGCACTTCAAAGCACGCCGCGATACGGGCAATACATTAAGACAAGGCTACAAACATGGAGCACGCAAGTACAATGCACACTTTCGCCTATACTTCCAAGTTTGGCTGACACAGCGGGCTCGGAGCAGGATTGCTTCCTTCAATGTTTCAGTCACGCTTTTAGTTCTCTTACGCACGCGACTCTGACTTTTCTTCCTGTCGCGCGTTCTAGTCTACTTCCGCCTCATGCTGAGGCTTCTCTTGCGAACGCGGTTTTGGCTCCGCTTCCAACTCGTACTCCTGTCTGGTTCTGCGGCCAGTCTTCGAGCCCTTCTTCTTTTCTTGCGGCTAGCGCGTCTGTTGCGAACAAATTTAACGCCAGTTCGCCCATGACGGCTCCGCTCCAGGTGTTTGCTCTCTTTTCCGTGTGCGCTCTTCTGTTTCCGTTTGCGCCTCCACACTGAGTCCTTGCTGTAGGCTGGGCTCGTTCCTCTGAGCTTCTTTCTGACTTTGCTGCGATGTTCGGGCAGCTCGCTTGCATTCGGCTCGGCTGTCTTCAGCTTCTTAATTTTCTTCCGATCCATTTTCTTCCTGGATTTTCTCCAGGGTTCCTGCAGCTCGATTCCACCTGTATCGGCGGTGCTCGAGTCGCTTCTCTTCCTTTTTACTTTCTTCCAAATTTCCCTTTGGGTCAAGCCCGATTCACTGACAATGGCGTCATCCGAGTTGTTCTCTCGTGATGAAGTCACTGGTTCAGCTTTCTCTTGTTCTTCGAGGACTGCACTTTCTTCTTCCAAGTCCTTTTTTCTTTTCTTCTTTCTGACTACTCTTCGAGCGCAATGCTCAGAGCTCGGCTCAGGACTGATTGGAGAATCGTTCTCGCTTATGAATTCTCCTTTGTCAACTCCTTGCTTCAGTTGGTCACATTCAGTGCAGCCGTAAGCAGACTTTTCTCCAGTCTGTTCCTTTCCTTCCACTGCACATTCTGCTTCCTCAGAGGCACAAATTTCCTCACCTTCCTCACCGGGAAAGCCTTCCTCGCTGCGCGAGGGTTCACTCGGAACGGTTTCCGGGTCTTCACTGAGTTCACTCTCCTCAGCTATTACTCCGTCGGAGCTTTCGTTCTCTGCGACACTTGACCGCTCTACCGCACGGTCCCTACTGCCACTCTCGGGTGTGCAGCACAGTGAATTGTCGCTGGAGCTCGAGCTTCTTTCGTCGTCTTGAGGCAACTTCTTTAAGGCACACTCTGACTGAGGCGTCAGGCTGGCCTTCTCCACAGTGCCTACTACCTCGGTAGCAGCTACGCATTCAGTTTCCTGAGGAAGCGACACTCCGGTCTGTTCTTCACTCTCGGTGGTTGCAGCTGCAGGCACAGACTGTTCCACAACCTCACTCTCTCTAGTGGAGCTAGTTACAACCTCTTCCGTGGTTGTCAACAAATTAGACTCGTTAGTCTTCCACCCGGCCTCTACGGGGTTAAGCTCCACAGGCTTCCTGACGTTGTTCAAACGCCGAATTTCAGCAATCTTCCTCTGAATGATTGCCATTTCTTTTTCAAAAGCTCTTTCGGCCGCTTCTTCGCGCCTTTTCCGTTCTCTCTGTTCTTCTTCTCTTTTCTTTTGCCTCTCTTTCTCAGCGGCTTCTCTAGCGCTCTGTCTCTCTTTCGTCTCGTTTCCTTTGCCTCTCTTTCTCAGCGGCTTCTCTAGCGCGCTGTCTTTCTTTCTCTCTCTCTTCTCGAGCCCTCTCTCTTTCCTGGTCCACCCATTCTCGAAGTTCGGCTCCGGTCATCCCCATCTGGAGACCGACCTCTACTAGCTCCTTTAGCTCCTTAAAGCTCATATTTGGAGACCGAACTCTACTTTCCAGGCAATAGATACCTCTACAAGGTGAACCTCACTAACCGCTTCAGCGCGGCACCTCACAATATCGCTCTGCTGCTACCACTCGTTTACGATTCGTAAACTCCTTCCGACTCTTTCTCCGTTCTCTGTGCTTACAAACACCAAACGTCCTGTCGCGGACGCCAGAATATATTGTCACCCACACTTCACGCACTTTTAAGCGTGAAGGTCCCAGACACCCTTAGAGCGTGTGGGGGTAGCGGTCTCGGACTCAGAGGAGATGCCCTCGACTCAGCGTGGCAAACTCAGCGGAGACCAGCTACCAAGTGACAATAGGTTTTTGGGCGTTCGGTGCCCAGCTTTCGCTGGTCGCAAGCCAGAGAATGGGTCGGAGCCAAAGGTTCACAAAACAAAACAAAGTTTATATAGCAACGAGACGATACAGAGGATTACACAATCACTAGTACACGCACATACAAAGTGATTAACAGAACAATGCAACTTCGTGCAAAGTTAAACTCGAGAGAGAATACAATTCAAAGGCAATATTGCACCTAAAGTGCACTAACACAAGAGAGAAAGGTAAACAAACAAAACACAATTTGTTCACCGGGCACTGCGGCAGTCCGACGACCAGAGTTCCATGACGATGCCGTCCCGCAGACTGGCGAACGTTGCCTCGTTGGTCCGATGCTGGCCGAGTGGTGTTTTCCCGGGAGTCGAACGGGCGCGCTTCGATGAAGCTTAAACGGCGGTCCGGACTAATTGACAGCGGTCGACGTCTTCTTTTATAGGCTCGCTCTCCCGTCTGTTTGTTGTTCACGCCCGAGTAGGTGCGCACATACACGCGGCATTGGCAGTGCTGTCTCCTTTTCCTCTTCTCACCGGCCGCGCGTCCCCATTGGTCAGAGGTCGGGGGTCGCATCTCGAAGTTTCGAGCGTGTTCTTGAGTGGCGCCGACGCCGACGGGCGAGGGGGACGTGTCTTAGTGCACGCAAGGCTACGCCCTTTCCCCCCGTCAGCTATAGAACCGACTCGCATGTTCGAGAATAATCGGCGGGGATGACTCATTTCCTCGGCGCACGCCGCGGCGGTGGAGAGAGAGGCACGCGCTCGGCGGGGGCTTTCCCTCTCCCCCGTCGGGCTCGCGCCGGCGAGACGCCGTGCGCGCGGCGGTTTTTCTTTGTTCCTAAAATGCGCCAAATTTTGTGACAATGTGTCACTACCACCACCATGCAGGGACATCGATACATAAGCTTGAAATGTGCGTCACAGCGGCCACGCGTTGGTCTGCGTGCGATGAACCGTAAGCTCCAAAGGCTTGGGTCACAGGGTCGACAGCAGCAGCTTACGCAGGCGTCATAAAAACGGCCCTTTCACCCGCCCTACGTATTGGATGGGCTGTTCCCGTACGGACTGCACCATTTCCAGCAGGATGCGGCGCCCGTCCATTTGAGAACATTGAGAACATAGGCCTCTTGCTCTGGAGTTTGAGGTAACGTGGCGGCGCCTGGTGGCAGCAAGGAAAAGCTGGCTGGGTAGTACCAGGCTGGGTAGTACCAGGCTGGGTAGTGGTGAGCGCTGGCTGTGGCGGCGTACCTTTCTAGCCGGCGTTTTGCGCCGATTCGCACGTTTTTCTGCACTGTTGTGAGTGCGACAAGGCTCGTCACTTGTGACCAACCACGCCGCGGCCTGGCCGTGGCTTAGTTTTTAGAAAACCGACGCTCCGTGTGCCTTAGGACGAAATGCAGGCAGCAGAAGGAATCTGCGACGCCGATCCGCCCGAGAGACTTCGCTCAGTCTCGAAAAAGCGTCACCGTCGTTACTGCTGTGTCGTGGGCTGCCACGAGCAAGACGGTCTGAATCCCAATATCAAATTCCACCGTTTTCCTTCAAGGTCTCACGAAGCGGAGCGCCGGGCGCGCTGGATAGCTGCAGTTCAACGCACTGAGTAAGCGAACCTTCGCGTTGTGCTGGCTGCTTCGCCTCCCTTGATGTTTGTTTGGTTATCCGCGTTGCTGAAATTCGTTCTTTTTGCACATGCAGTCCGGACGGCAAACCGTGGGATGCAGTGCCGAACACCAGGATATGCAGTCGCCACTTTGTGGGTAACGAGCAAAACAATGCCAGTCATCCCTCATACGTACCTACAATCTTCCCTGCGGTCTACAGCCGGTCTCATCCTCCTTGTGTTCGTCTTCTTTTGACGCCTACCTCTCTCAAAAAATGTATATGTAGGGAGCAGTCGCATATGCAGGCGTCGAATGAGAATTTATGCATTCTACAACACAACTTGTTTAGTACATCCCTGCATAGGCAGCTGGACCAAGCAAGCAGCAAAAAGTGTACCATGACAATCACCAAACAGTAGGGAATGCGCAACAGAGCAAGCAGCAAAAGGCGAGAAACGAACAGCATAATTCAGAGATCATATCAAGGGAATGCACAACACAGCAAAAGCACAAAAAAATGCGTGGTATAATTCATATGTCATGTCAACATCTCACTTCAGATAATCACTATTAAGGCAAATCGGCATATCAGCAGGCATGGCTGGTGGTTCACGACTAGAGACCCGGCCACTGAGACAATTGACAATTCGACCGGTGCAACGTGGTGAGGTGGCCAGGTGCGTGCAAATGACCACAAATGGGGGGGTTGATTAGGTGCGAATTCGCTGCGCACTACGAGCAGCCCAGCGTCGAGAGTGAAATGTGCACATTGTCGACCTCAAACCAGTACGTATGTGGCAGCGCGGCATCACTGATAACAGCGAACATGTTCGAGCGATGTCGTTTTAAGGATGAAAAGCTACATCAAGCGCGCAGCGCACGAGCTCGCGCTGCAGCGTTATTCGGCTCCGAGCTCATATATGCATTGCATCATGTTAGCATTTGCTGAAGGAACATATGGCGGCTACTACAAAGTAGGCATGACTACTTGTTTAGCGAGATGCAGTGAACAAAGACTGCAGGAGGCCCACCGTTTCGTGGCATGCTGAAAGACCGCTGCTGGCGCGGCGTGTACCGTCGTGCGCTCGAGCAGTCCCGTATACATGTCTTCTTAGCGCTGCTGCGAATTCATATATTGCAAGTATTTCATCGCGTTGGTGCGCTTAAATCTCGAAGCGTGCAGACCTTATCTAAAGTTCAACTTCGTACGCGACTCTCTTCACTTGCGAATGACACCGCGCTGAAACTTCGCCGCTTATTTCTTGAACAGAGTACACGTACTTGGCGTCGCATAATTTCTTCCCTTTACACAGCGCGCCAGCCCTGAAAAAATATTCGGCGCCCGATATTCGCTGTAGGCCATGGTACAGCACATGCGAAAGTCGCGGGTCCATACTGCCAACGTGCTTTCCGAAGCAGACGCCAGAGCCCGGTACTACCCAGCCGAGGGCAGAGGGCGCTCTTTAGCACCATTTTCGCAGCGCCCCCTGGGCAATGCAAGAGGTCTATAGAAGCCGGCATTTTCTTTCTATGCGCAAAGATCGACACGTTCATTTCATCATGAACCAACTCGCCCCTCAGACCATTCTTCTGAAAGACCGACACCAGCCATCTTGCTAACTTCTTCGCTTACGCTGTTGGCACCTTAAATAATGACATGCTTATTACGGGGTTCGCCGACGGCAGCTAACTGCCAAGCCCTGCGCACAGATCTGTGGCGCAATGCAGGCAATGACCATGGAGTGAATCGGCAGAAGCGTGACGCGACGAAATGTTTCACGCCGCTCAGATTTGGTTTCGCAGCCGGCACCGCAGACAGCACTTCTGGCGCAAGTTCTGACGGCAAAAGTCTCTGGTGAAGTCGTGGCGGCGAGCGAGGCGCGAAGAGACAGGCAGTGCTATCAGTTTGGCCGCGCATGTTCACGCCCAGGCCGTCTCGAACCAGGCGTTATCGCTATATGTCACGAGCGTAGCCCGGAGCGGCTCGGAGAACGCTGTTCGGCGGTTCTAGACACGCGGTTTACCCTCTTTGCCAAAAGCCACCAAGCAGCTGCGATGGCAGCATGAGCGGGCTCTCAGCCGCGCGGCGGCGCTGCGGACCCCGGCGCTTGCCGCAGGGACTTGACTGGCCCCCGGCTACGAGCGTAGCTGACGTATAAGACCGCGCTCTCGCCCTCCTTCCTTGGAGGATAAGAAGTAAGCGGGTGGTGCGTTGCGAGCAGCATCGCGCCTTTGGTGTGCTGTCATTGAAGGCGCAGGCTTACATCGGTCAGTTCATACTCGCAACCGGGAAGAAGTGGCCAACGCAGCGCCCTCCCTCGGCTGCAAGCCCACTCCGGCCGCCGTCGCAGCTGATCGGTTACTTTTGGTAAGAATGGTACAAAGGACCTTTTTGCAGGTAAGCCACGGCCCGGCTGCTGGACAGCTTCAAGTCGCGCTGCTAAACTTAGTTTATTTTTTTTTTTTGCATTGTAAATAGGGAACACTAGGACACTGCACTGTTAAGACGCTCTTCCCTAAGGGACGCCATTACTACGAACTTGCATAGAGTTTCTTACTATTAACTAGACGGAGAATTGGAGGCGCTTCGTTTCATCCACCAAGGACGCGTTAGAGACGCCAGGAAGACGTGGCTCCGGATTGGCATCTGGTGGCTTATTTACTGTTCTACGGATTGGATTTTTTGGTTGTTCAGTTTCGTTTTCATTGATATTTTTTGTGCATTGTGGTGGTGTAGTTATCCAGCTACGCCGGCAGTTCATTTGAGATCCGAAGCATCCGAAGGCACTTGACTCGAAGTGAGCTGAGAACAGTGTTGCTAGGCCTTAAGTCCGTTATCCCCATCGCTTTGGAGCTATGTACGCAGCAAGCTGGGTTTGTCCTGCAGGAACCTGTGCACTGAAAGGTGGAAGAAGGGAACAAAGCTTTTTTTTGTGAATCCGAAACCCGGCACCCTATTACTATGACCACTCCGCATTTCTCATAGGAGTCTCGGAGCCACTTATTGTTTAGAAGCGCAAACTAAAAAAGCGCCACTTATGTTAACTGTACTCGTTGAGGATAGCACTTCCTTGATTTCGAAGTCTGGCGGTGGCTTGCGGGTGCATTGCATTCAGAGGCGACTTACACTTCATGAATTAACTCACGGAAATACGGGCATGTTCAGCATGACCACGACTGTACTTATAAACCCGTTATACTTAGTGGTGTGGGCTGGGACACTAGTTTCTTTCTTGTTTCTTTTTTTTAGTCCCAATATAATCTAAATCTATATCACTTACTTGTAGTATTGTGTTCAGGAAAGTAAAAACAGTGCGAAATTTTACACAAACCACACAGAAAGACGGACAGGAAGGACAGCGCCCGTCCTGTCCGTCTTTCTGTGTGGTTTGTGTAAAATTTAGCGCTGCTTTTACTTTCCTGAACACAATGTCACACCAACTAGCCCAGCAAAAAGTACTATTACTTGTAGTAGGACGAGTTCTCGCCTCCTAGTTCATTTTTTATTTTTTTTTGCAAAATACTGGTCGAACTCCGTAAACGCAGCTCCAGGAGAGGGCGAGAGCTGGCACATTGCCATGGAGGAGTTTTTTTTCCTCCATGCACATTGCGCCCGCAGAGAACTATCTCATAGACGGGTGAGGGTTCGGACAAGTTTCTCGATGCACGAACATAATGCGCGAACCCGCAACAGCAGGCGACACCAATGAAACGTTTCTATTTTTCAGTGTCAAAACGTAAGCTTCCAAATTTTAAGTGCTAACAAATTATTTGAAAGAATATTTGCTCTGAAAAATGTGTTTGACGCAAAAAATTGGTTTCGACGGTTAGCTATAGGCGACATCAACAGAAAGCCCTCTCGCACAGTGGGCAAATTCGGTGCTCGCTTACACCTATCTGCTTTTATGCACATTTATTGCAATTTAGAGTAAGCACATTAAAGGTCATTTTTATTGTAAAACAACGTTTGCTTGCAATATAGTTTCTTTGCGGAAATTTTTATTTCTGCAGTCGTAGTTACGTTTTAGGGCTAACACTAGCCATGCCAAGTAAGAAACGTCGTCATCCCGGCACTCCCGCGGTGGATGAAGTGCTCTTTCAGAAAGTGCATAGGCAGTGGCTCTTTCCTCCAGGTAATATTTAGCAACTCTATGGCTAACTTGCAGGCAACCTAAAATACAAACCACTGCATGCGAGCGCCGCGTTGGGGCCAAAATCACAGTCAGCCGTGTACCTGTGAGCAGAGGCCTGGATAACAGCTGCAGGTCAGGCAACAGGCCGCGAAGGCATGCCGCGGTATTGACAGCGCACATTTCGCTCCGCTACCAATGTGGAGGCGCCAGGCTGCCAAAAAATGCAGTCGAATCATGTTGCGGAAATCGCTGGCTACTGTGGCGCCCCGCGCTTTACGAGATGAGTGTGACGATCGATGGCTGAAAACTGGCGGTTAGCTGACGCTCTTTGCCCGTTCGGTTTCATTTAGAACCCCTGTGAAAGTGCACACTTCGTAAATCTGTAGCGTCCCTTGCAAATTTTTGCAGCGAGAGCTGTATATCTTGCGGTTTATGAGTGTTCTGCCGGCGCAAAGCGTCAGTGAAGCCGGTCCGCTCCGCGCAGCTGTATGATGTCACCATCGGCTGCTGTGACGTCACCTGCGGGGCGTCGTATGAAGTCACAGCGCAAAGGAACGGGGCACAGCAACTGCCACTCCATGCTTCTTATGGTTTATGGGGGTTTAACGTCCCAAAGCGAATCAGGCTATGAGAGACGAACACTCCATACTTTTCCAGACCTCTCCACCGCTAATTCCGATCCACCAGATGTGAAGCGCTAGCAGCTGAAACACTAAAGAATGCCCGAGAGCAGTGATATGCAGAGGTCGCGGTGGTAAAACGCCGGCCTCCTGAGGCGATCATACATTCGCTGTTGTGGATGCCCCCTCGAGTAACTTGATTCCATATTCGCGTATCACTTATCTTGCAAATAAAACACACGAGAAGCGATAATGCCTGCTTCGCTCAAAGCGGATGAGCAACTCCAGAACACGCGAGTGCACGGAAGGAAAGCAGATTGAGCATCACCAAGGATTTGTTGTGCAGTGAAGTGACAGTACGGGGCAACCATAACAAGTGCTGTGGCGCACAGCTTCAAAATATTTTTTCTCGATTAGACAGAAACGACTTCGATAAAAATTGCTGAGCGAAATTACAATGAAATCAACTATCAGTGGAACTGTATAATGTATTTTTGGTTGGTTTGGTTTATGGGGTTTAACGTCCCAAAGCGACTAAGGCTATGAGAGACGCCGTAGTGAAGGGCTCCGGAAATTTCGACCACCTGGGGTTCTTTAACGTGCACTGACATCGCACAGTACACGGGCCTCTAGAATTTCTCCTCCAAAGAAATTCCAGCCGCCGCGGCCGGGATCGAACCCGCGTCTTTTGGGTCAGCAGCCGAGCACCATAGCCGCTGAGCCACCGCGGCGGCGTATAATGTATTTTTGCAATAAGCACCTCGGTATGAAATTTCCGGCCGGATAAGCAGCACAACGCACTTTTTAAAAATTTTGACGTTTTTTCCGAGCGTTATTAAGCTAAAGTTTAGTTTAAGCATTTTTTCTAAATACTGCATGTTATAGAGAGTTGATTAGAAGTTTGATATTTCTAGGGAATTTCACGTGTAAAAACGTTTAAAAATGAGGGTTCTTCAGCTAAAAAAACGAATAAAAAACAAACACAGAAACTCCGTACCGACCATTTCTTGGTGCATGATACAAAAGTACAACTCCTATACATGGTTTACAGAAAATTTGGCTTGCAAAAAAGAAAAAAAACCTATTTGTTTGCAAGTTTTTTACGGAGACCTAGTTTTGCACTAGCGCTAAAAAGGCTGTCACATGGGGGGGGGGGGGGGGGGGATTTTTTCCAAAGAAATAGTGAGAGGAATTACTTTTCACAGTTCAATCAAAGGCCAAAAATTTGAAAAATAAATCAGAGAGGGTCGAGCGCAAACTCTGGCGCGTTTGGCATGGAATGACCCTGCACCAACTCGAATGGGATTGCGAAATAGTCCGATATATAGATAGTTCAATATATAAAAATTGCTATAGATCAGCTTACATTTAGGAGGGCAACGAGCATACATTGCGCCCACGCTTGTGATTCACTTCTTGCAGCGACGTGTCGCCCGTCGGCGTCCAGCGCATCGCTCGCTAGGCGTTGCTAGACCTGCTTCGCATCGAAGCCATAGTGGACACTGCTTTGTAGCTATCCGCTGCCTGTCAGAAGATGCGTACTTCTGTTACTAGCGCAATATAAATGAAATGATAGCTCATTAAATTAAAGTACATTTGATTTCGGCGACGCTGTCACCAGTGAAGGACACTACGCAAGAGCAACCACGGAGAAGCAAACCTAGTTAACTAGGTTGGCTTCTCCGCGATTGTTCTCGCGTGGTAGCTAACTAGGTTGACTTCACCGCATCACAGTAAGGCGGTGTGGAAAATGCGTACAAGACACCGAAGGTCATCTCAAGCGCATCCCACGTTTACCTCATCAAGCGGTTCTACAGCGCTAGCGCTTCTTACAGGTGCCCAAGACCCGTCTCCGCGTCTGGAAAGTACTCGAAGAGCGCCTTTACGAAAAGCACCATGTGAAGGGGCGCAGCGCGCAGTTCAATACATCGAACGACCGGGCGAAATTGTAGTTTGATATAGAGCGCGACTTTCCTATTCTTTTACTCAAGATTTTCAATGGGATAATCAATGTGTTCGATATAGCCAATAATTCGAAATATCCGGGTTAGATATATAGCTTCAAGACGAGCGAAATTTGTTTCCTGTCGCAAGGAAATTGGAGGGCGGCGCTGTAACAGTGTGGAGGCTGCAGTATAAAATATGCTACGAATATCCTATTTTACGTACTTTGGCGCCATCCACTTGCCATTTATGCGCAACGCTTGGAATTATGCTTCGTTAGCGATGAGTTAATTATCAACAACCAAGTAGGTTGGCCACGATGGTTCCTTAAATCAGAGCGAGTTGGCTGACAACTGCCTTCAGTCACATCCTGCGGGCTTGAATCCCGGCTGTCACCTTATTCCAAGTGAGCGCTCAGAAAATAAAACAGAGCCCAGTCGGAAAACACAACACAAAATTTTCTAGTATTTTTGGCCATGAACTTGCACTCAACAGGAATTATTGCAGGCAGCAGAATTTTCTATAGTTGCTACAGAAAATGCGTTACAGAATTAGAGACTACAGAAAATACTGCAGAAAAAACTACAGTACTACAGAAAAATACTACAGTAAAACAGTAAAATGTGTCATTACGACAAAAACGAGAAAACAATTTGTCGTATTTTGGCCACGATTCTGTCGTCTTTTTCGACGGGGGGTTGATGAGCATGCTGTGTGCCGTATCGATTTCAGGTATGGTTAAATTAATAAGTAAGCCAATCCAAGTGAATGAGCTTGCTGAGTTCCACATGTATTGCTTGAGTGAAATTGAAACGCATGAACTGACGTATAGGCGAGGCAGCAGAGCGTCAAGGTGCTCTCAGTGAGCGCGATAACGGACCCATTCATTGCGCTTTAGGCTTCCGCACTGCACAGACAGGGCCAGTAAAATTGGGAGGGCAGCTGCGCGGCTAACATACTAAAAACTGCACTCTAAAAAAAAAGAACAAAACGACAAAAACAGTCTGCAATATTTGACGTACCATCAGCGTCGAAAGCAACGGAAACTGGGCAGCTGAAAAAAAAAACACAAAAATGTAAGATGCTGCAATGGAAATACAGGGGCTTTACGTTAGCCCTTAGAAAGAGCTGCCTCCATGCCTTCGAAATGAAAATCAATACCGCGAGTTGTCTTGTTCTTGTTTGGCGCGTAAATTAGTGCGGACAAGTTGCCTATGGTACCTTCATTCCTCAGTACTATGTTTAAGACATGGCCATACTTGTAAGGCAAACTGAATTAATTGAGGAAATCATAACGACTCACGATGCCGTGACTTAGAAGAAACGAGGTTCAACAACAATTTCTTCTTTTCTCTTCGTGGTCAGCAACAAAGGCTATTCGTTGTTAATACATGCTGTTCAAAAGCAGCCTCTGAGAAATGGGCACTAGCGAGCAGCGCAAGACTCGAATGCATGTAAAGCAACAACAATAACAAAAAAAAAGATGAACATACCTGAGCCAGTTTGTTTCTTTTTCAGAGTTCTCGTGTCCTCTTGCGCTGTTTTGCCGTCATCTTATAGCGCTTAGCTCAAGTTGCCCATTTATTCCACAAGATGACGTCGATGAACTCGTGTACTTGAATAAATCCGTCGCCGCTGTGGCCACACGAGAACAACAGGGCCAGAAGGTTTCACTAAGTAGCGCCTACATCAGGGAGTTTTGTTTTTGGAACATGTTTTTGTGACGAATGTCTGCGCTAGTTCATGTGTATTAACTAGCCATCGGTTTTTAACAAAAGTAAATGGACCGCACTCGGTAATCAGGCGCGGGGGAACGATACGCGTTGGGATACGAGGTTACGATAAGGGCCGAAAGTCGGGATGATAATGACGATCATCCTTCGACAACTCCTCTGAAGTGTCTGCCAGCCATGCTTTATTTCTTTTTTTGCAGTGGCGATGAATGCGCCGTTTCATTTGGCAGTCCCAGGGCGCTGCCGAGCCATTCCCTCGTGACTAGATTATTCAGCGTTAGAGTTCACAACTGAATAACAAGTAGAATTCTGTTGTGATAAATTATTAAAAATTTATTCAATGATGTATTTACAGGAAATGTGGTACAAATTGTGAAGTTGAAAACATCTTACAAAGTAAGTACAAGCTTAAAAGGCTTAAGTGAGTGTTGCTTTTTTTTTCCCGTCCTTATATCCAGAGAGGTAACGGTCTTTAATTGTTAGCTTTTCTGCTGTTTCGCTCGCAAATAACAGGGGGTAATAAAACAAGGTTTGGAAAGGGAAACATGCTGAGAGGAGGTTGGAGGAAAGGAGGGAGCATATCTCTCTTTTTGTTTGTTTCTTTACGACCTCTTTCAATGTGCTACGCTTGCTGATTTGTTAATATTTTTGTTTAGATTTGTTACCGCTGGATGCTGTCTGGATTGCGTGATGAAAAGAAAACAACTAATTGGCAAGGTCCAGCGGATTCTATCGAAGGAAAACACATTTCATTGAGCGGACCTTCTTAAATGTCCTTTCGATTACTCTCTCCCGGCTAGCGAGAAGCTCGCTTATAACAGGTTATTCTCTCTGCGTATATTTTCGTAATTTTTTTTTGGTGCGGACAAGTTGCCTACAGTACCTTCATTCCTCAGTACTACGTTTTAAGACCTGACCATACATGTAAGGCGAACGGAATTAATTGAGGACGAACAGAACGATTCACGATTCCGTGACTTAGAACAAAACAAGGTTAAACAACAATTTCTTCTTTTCGCTTCGTGGTCAACAACAACGGCTATACGTGTTGTGTTTGTTTTCAACTCCGGCCCTACTCACTCAGCGGCTCATTCGGTCTGCCCGTGCGCTAGCGATTGATTAGGTGCCCGTTGAGACGCGTCAGCACCGTACACTGGCACAGAACGTAACGAACGGAGGAGGTTGCGCGGAGGATAAGACAAGTTCCAGCGCGCATCCACTCCTAGATTGTTGGCCCTGTTTTTGATTCAGTTCCCTCGGGAGGAGAATGATCCTTCTCAAGCCGTGCCGGCGCGTATGCAGGACCTCGCACCGATGAAAGCCCGACTAAAAGCCCGACGCGTTTGAAAGAGAAGGGTGCCGGTAAGGATCTGACCCCCTCTAGGGGCGCCATGATGCCTGCTGACGAATAGGCCCGGGCTTGTGGACTCTAGAAACGCCACACGCACACGTCCTGAGGCAAGGCACAATGGCCAAGGGAAAGGTTGTCCTCTTAACGATAACAACACCTCGTTTTTTTTTTTTTTCATTACGAGAGAAAAAGAAAGCATGCTGTCTTGGAAGTCGTGGCGTGTAGTTACATCAATCTGCCGACATATTAGCGTTAGGCGCTTGAAGAAAGCAAAACGACAACAGCACTGTCGGGATACATTTGCATTACGTCGTAAGAGAAAAGTTGTGGTTACTTTATCGCTGGCCTTTTCGCTTGCTCTGCAAATGAAGGCCCGCTGACAACATGATGATTGCAGTTTGAGTACATGAACAAGCAGTGGTCATTAGGACTAATATTGCTCGTTAGACCAGAGGCCAAAAGCATGTAGGAATAGAGATGGGGTTGGACTTTCATGGTGTGGCCAGAAAAAAAACGGAAGGAAGGATTGCACAGGAATATATTGAGCAGCTATCGCTCAACAATTAAGTATACACTATACTCATCACGGCTTCATTGCAGTCAGGCCGTGAACAGCACCATTTGAACACAGTCATCGGCGCGCACTTGTGTAGCCATGCGCCACTTCGTTGGAACGGTCACGTCACACATCAGCCATGCAGTACAAGGAGAGTATCATTAGTCATTCGCGTTTCCCTAAAAGCGCGGTGGGCACGAGCAGACCGAATGGTCCTCGCGGGATGGCCGGCTGGCAACTTTTCGTCAAAGCCTCCTCTCAAAAGCAAGCAAACAAGGAAGTGTTCCTCTCGCGTCGCGCTGCTTGAACAGAGGCGCAATAACGGCAGCAAACCATTGTCCTGGAGTACATAAATTGTCTGCCGGAGCTTTGCGGTAGTAGAATTCTAAACCGCTCGTCACCGCGTGTATAACAGTATATCGCTTTGCTCTGTCTAAACCGAGACGGCCAACAACAACTTCGTCGAAACCATGAGCTGCGGCGCACACGGAACGGCGAACTGCTTGTAAACAAGATCCGTCTCAGGTATTGTAACTCTCACTATATCGTTACGGCGGCAACGGCGGTGGCTCAGAAAACAACGCAACGTTTTTTTTTTCCTTTTTTTTTCGCGTCGCCTGATCTTGCAACGGGAAAACATCGGGGCGCGATGTTGGCTAAAACGTAGGTGTGGACCAGGCTGGGGGTGGAGAAAAGGGGAGAGGGGGTTTTATGTGGCAAGGGAAAGGGGAGGAGAGGGCGAGCGGTCGGCACGTTCCCCTCCCCCCTCTGCCGGCGAGAGAGAAGACAACTGAACACATGCACTCGCCGTTTGATCCTAAGTGTTAGTCGGAAAAGACCCTCGACGTTCTCTAGGTTCTTAGCTGCTCAGTCCTATAGCATGGAAATTCTTGTACACTACGTCTAAGCGTCCGCGTTTTTGCAAAAAACGACGCAGCGATAGAGAGAGAGAGAGAGAGATAGAGCGACGTCGCGCATGTGTGTGAAGAAGTGGCTTACATTTTGTGCGGAAACAATTTGTGTGTCTGGAGACAAGAATCACCGTCATCATCGGTCGCAGCCCTCGTCGTATGTGTGTATATATATATTTATATATATCTTATCTCTCTCTCGTCTTCTTTTTTTTTCTTCCCTTCACGTATATAGACATCGTCCACCACTGCGGCGTTGCGCACAACCATTTTTTTTCCTTGTATCTCTCTCTCTGTAACTTCCTCTCATTATTATAACCGAGCCTGGTGGGGCGATGGTGGTCCAAACCCATCCTTTCGTATCATATATATATTATATATATTTGTTATGGCTTGCCGAAAAAGAGTGGCTTGCATGTATTTTTTTTTACAGGCTTCCAACAAACGGAACAGATATGAAGCGCCATCTGTCCGCAGGCGCACACACTGGCGTGCGTGCCGCGACGGAATAATGAAGCGATTTGTAGCACTTTGTGTTTTGCTGAAAAACAGCAAACAGGTGGGGGTGAGAAAAACAAAAACAAAAACGGAAGCTCACAAACAGCGGGGTGGTAATGGGGCGGAGGACACTTGTACGGACGACTGAACAGAAACAGGGGACCGCAAGTGAAAAAGACACAACCATCAGTGCGCTCGAGCCAACGTTCACTGTACGCCCTTGCGTTTGCCAAAAAGTGACAATGTGTGTGCGCCATGGAAAGGGGGAACAAACGAATGTATGATTGAGGAGAGGGAAAGAAGAGGTCTCTGGACTAAAAACGAGGGTTCGGGACAAGTAACAGAGAGAGAGAGAGGAGAGAAATGAGGCAATATTTCGGACGTTTTGTGCATGGCACCACTCAGCCACAGCCGCGAAAGGACAAAAAAACAAACAAACGCACGCACAAGCAGCGGCGCGTCTAGCTGGGCAAAGAGGAGAGATCATGTTTTAATAACAGCGCGCATGTGTGTGAAAACAGCCTATGTCTAGAAACGTGCCACCATCGTTTGCAGTAGCCAACTGTATTTCTCTCTCTCTTCTTCTTGTTCTTCTAAACTTTTTTTTTTTACATTGCATTCACTTGATGCGCCGCGCGAGTTTTCTTTGATACAGGAAAAACAAACAGAGAAAAACAGATACAATAAAATTGCAGATAGCAAAAACGCACATGTTGTATGGCAACCATCTTCCATTGCACAACGCGCACATGTTAACCATGGAAGCAGCAGTACAACCTTCGCGAAGAAAACAATGCCGCCTTGTAACAACACTGCAGGCGAGAGTCCCCCGCCGCGCGGTGAACAGAAAACGCAGAAAGGCATACACTTTCGATCCCACACTCCCTAACTATTGGAAGGAGAGAGGAGAAGGTTTAGAGATGGGGAAAGGTTGGAAGGGTTTAGGGAGAAGCGTATCGTTATGCCTGCCTCGGACAGTTCGCTCAGTCGTTTCGTCTGAACCGCTACGCGAAATATAGCTCGAACGCGCTTTGATTTATGTGCTTTTGCTACTTTTACGAGCGAAGAGCTTTCTTATTACCGAAAAGGAAAACAGACTGATCACGATTTCGTAATAAAGTATGCAGAAGCGCTTTCGGGACGCGTGATTTCTCGTGAAATAAGGAAGAGGGCAGTGCCACCGGTAACCTATAGGCATTACGCTTGCATCTCATACGGATGATACTACGTTATTGAAAACAACAGCTCAGTTGCTATCAATTTACTTTGAACTGTTATTCCCAATTACAGGGATTTTTGTGCACTACGAGAACAGCTTGGAGCTAAAACTTTAGAACGCAATAACTACTGTCGAGGAGGAATGGTCCTGAGCGCCGGAAAAAAAGCAAAAAAAAAAAAACAACTTTCGGTGGACTTTTGTTCAGTGGGTAGGTTGATTGTACGCTTACAATCACCTGTTTTCTGACATAAGCTTTCTTTTTTTTAAATATTGCTGCAAACAGACACTGGAGGACTGTGAACACGGCGTCTTCCTACGTTTCAGGCAGCTTGACACCTCATAAACGGTCGCTCGAAAACGAGACCTTGCGAGATGAGGCAACAAACGAAAACTTTTGCCGCATTTGAGAGAGTTATAAGCTTATATACTTGACGTTCAAGCGGCAGTGGGTACCTGAAAAGCGTTGAGTAAGCTAGTGACAAAAAATTCAGTAACGATGCATATACATATTTTTTTGGGGGGGTCGTGCGTGTACCGTTCTGTCATGATTACGGATAAGAAGAGGAAGATGTGAGAAATTTGTGTGGTAGTGCAGTAAATTGACATTCATGAAAACTGTTCAATAGCTTTTATGCACGCAGCATTTGGACAGCCTTTGTATTTTCCGAAGGCGCGGACGATGGTTTGGTTAGTTTACACGAAGGCGCAGTTCTGCATACTGGCTGAGGCCCCCGTAGGGGCGACCGAAAGTTTCTATGACAGCTATTGAGTTGTGCAAGAAAGCTGTAAGGCTGCAAAAGCGTGTATACGTTGATTTTTGTCAAGTAGAAAAAAAAATGATCGCTCTTTCTTTTCCGCTTGAAGTATGCTGTGTCTGGATTGCCGAAGAGCTTTACGTCGTACACGATAAATTTGCAAAGCTTGAACAGCGTTGATCGCTCAGCGCAGATCTTTTTTCGTCAGTCACAATTGTTTTACGCCGGAAAAACTCTTGCTTGTAGACACCGACGTAAACTGCGCACACACCTCTAACATACGCTGTTCTGTCGTTGGACAAACGGGCTAGGGGACCCACTTTGCCTCAAGCTAGAAGGTAAGGATGCCAAGGACATTCCACAGCGCTCGAGAGGTTATGGCGTCTGCAATGCACCTACGTGCTCTAAAGCCAATTATTTCGTGATGCGCCGTTCCTACAAAGTCGTTCACGTTCGAACGCTTGGCGATAGACAGCGGTGAAGTTGAGCTGGCAATTGAAATATGCTGTACCGGGACGTCACTGGCAGGGACCAGGGCAAAAATGAAGAAAATAACATATTTAAGCCATTGGCTAAGGCGTGGCTATTAGCAAGAAGTGTACGTGCAGAAGCTTGTGGTACAGCAACCGGATTACGTCCGAATACAGCGTACGGCAGCGAGACGGTGCGGTTTACGGTCGCAAGACTTGGCATTAGTGCTTATTGTCTCATATCCGAGACAAGACGGCGTTTGCGCATCTCCGGGATGCTTTGAGGGATGGGAAGGGTGGAAAGTGGGGAAATGAGGTAGCGTGCATAACAGCCTGTCTCGTTTCACGGGAAGCGCATTGTGTGCCAGCTTTTGCTTGGCAGGTGTGTGCGGAGTCGGAGCCGTTTTCACACGGTTTTGTCGCTGAAGAAAACAAGAAATTTTATTTGCTACTTGTTGAGCTTGCCCGAAAAGACAACAGAACTCTTCAAAGATCGGTCACAGAGGCGAACGGGCGCAGAGCTTAGATGGGAGTGCGGAAGCTTTGTTATTACGACGTTATTCGGGACTCGCAGAAACGCTCACGGAAAGTGCACGTCATGACGACCACTGTCAATATTGGACGAATGGGACAAAGTAGCTTTTCGTCTCCGCGAACCGGATTTTGAACGTTACCCGGGAAGGAAGCCGTGCGCAAGACTAGAGCTGGTTTAACACATAGTGAATCAACTTTGCGCTGCCGACGTCCGGTGCTTGCGAAAGGCAGAAGGTGGAGCCACGTGTGTGAGGCGTATGCCGGCGCTGGGAAAGCGGGAGCTCGGTTGGTTCGAGACGAAGGCGGGCGAGCGAAGGAGTTCGAGAGAGAGACTACGCACGCGGCCATTATGCGTGCTTCCCCGTGTTGCAAGTGGTTGACGGTGGACTTATACACACCGTCTGGCGCCAATGGACGTTAAAATGAGAGTATTGGTCCTTCCTTGAGAGGCGGATGCGGGGCTGAGATTTCTCTACTGTTCCGCTCTTTCGAGTGGCTGGCTGCGCGCGGTCATCACACGGTGTGTCACGGCGCGGCTTATGCGCGAGAAAAAGCGGGGACTAAAGATTTTTTGGTGCGCGTCTCTCCCAACTCCGTTCGTGTCGCTGGACAAGGCTTTTGCGGCACCCTGCTTCTGGACTCTGTGGAACTCGGACCTGCCCTCGCTCTCACGAACTGAAAGAAAGAAATTAAGAGAGCACAGCGCTAGCATTTCTCGAAACGGACTCGCACCTTTGCTGCGAACATTCGTCTTCACCTACACACGTGGCTCCGCGGTGGTTTGTGAGACACTTCTCTTCAGGCAAGGCAGATGATGCAGGCGAGTGCGTCCCTTGTGCTTGCAGGCTGGTAGTTAGGGGATGGAGGCGGAGGAAGGGGGGGGGGGGAGGTGCGAGACAGGGATAAATGGGGATAGGAGGGGGAAGGGTGAGGTGAAGAAGGGACTCCGTGCGCGGGTCACTCATGCGGCGAGGCACGGGACGGGGATAACCAAAGGAACTACAGCTTGGCCGGCGGCGGCGGTGGCGGCGGCTTTTTTTGCATGCACGCTCCTGGAGTCGCCTGAGACGTCCCGAAGAGAAAAAATCCTCGACAACACTGGCTAACAACTTTGCAGGACGCGCAACGGGACGAAAAAGAGAGAGAAAACCAGGACACTCGTTGCATGGTTGAAAGCTGATGCAGTCAATGAAAAGCAGGTATTAACCCATAAAGGCACATAGGAAATAAAATCTGTTTGTGAACGGCTTCTGGAGCAGCCTTTCTCGCAGATATACACCTTATGTACACATGCCTTTTCTTGAGCGCACGCTAACGGCGCCTGGGCCCGGACGTCGGCGGGAGCTGCTCGCGGGTCTCTCTTTTTTTTTATTTCCTCTCTCCCTTCGGCAAGTATCAGCTTGTTAAGTAGAACTATGTTATGTAGAGTGTGTTTCTTAACGGCAAAAAAGCAAACTTTGTTGTGCTGAGCATTGTATGCGTTCCTTGAACCCGGAGAGCGTCCCGCGACGGGGAGGCCTGCCCCCGATCTCGGAGCGTGCGCGTAAGGTCCAAGCAGGCTTGGCCGCGGCGACCCCTGGCGGCGGCCGACGGCGGCCGGCGGCGGCGCACAGCGGCGGCGGCGGGCAGTCCGAAGGGGAGGCCGCGCCAGGGGTTCACCACGGCGTGGAGCGGCGGCTTCTTCTTGCGTTTGGAAGAGAGAAAAATTCGCGGCAACAACGGCGGCGGCGGTGGCGGCAGCGGCGGCAGCAGCAGCGGCGGCGGCAGTCCTCCTATCGCGAGAGGCGATGAGTTCCCGGCGCAGGGTGCAAGAACCCCCGCGTGGTCCTGTGTGCATACATTGTTGGCGAGTGCAGCTTTTGCTCGCTAGAGAGGGTCACCGGTCACCTCCGGGTGTGCAACTAGCGCTTCTTTTTTTTCCCCTTTACACACACATATATGTATAATATATATTATATATATTTATATATATATTTATATATATATATTTATATATATATCCTTTCTTCTTCGTCTTAAAATTCAAAATCGCAGCAAGCGTTTTGTTTTCTGCATTGCAGAAGTGGCAGTTCCAAAGCTACGGTGCTGTACTCTTCAACGTTGGCCGGATGCAGTGGAGAGACACACACACACGCACGCGACCTCTGTTGTTGCGGGAGTGCGCCGAGAGAGAGAGAGATAGAGAGAGAGATTCGAAGGGGGAGCGAAGGGGAATGTGCTGCTGCTGCTGCGTCGAAGGGCAATTGGAGTAATTGTAAAGTTGAGTCCCTTGAGTTAAACAACGCTAGAGAGAAGAACGAGGGGGGGTCGTCCTGCTCATCCGCGGGACCTGAAGCGGAGGCAGGCGTCTACTCTTGTCACACGTCCGTCGAGCGGCTGGCGACGCTGGGCGAGCGCGAGTGCAGCACCACACGGTGTCCATTGCGCGTCACGTGACCGTCGCTGTCCACCACGATGGCCGTCTGGGCGGCCGCCGGAGGGTCCTCTTCGGCCCCGGAGGCGTCGCCGCCACCGCCGCCGACGCCGCCGCCGCCCTTGTACCGGCGCCAGGCCCGCTGGATGACGCGGGCGCAGTACTCCTCGCGCTGGCGCCATAGTGTCGAGCTGACCGGCTCGTAGCCCGGCCGGTCCAGGTGGATGACGGTCTCTGTGATCTCGGGGGGTTCCTCGATGGCGTGCCCCTTGCGGGCGAAGAAGTCCCGCGTCAGGGCGTCCAGGATGTCTACGCAGTACACCATGTCGTCCTTGCAGATGGGGATGTCCAGGGCGATCAGCTTGTACTTGTTCGGCTTGGGGATCTGCAGCGGCTCCTCGAGTGCGTTTACGAAGTTGGTCAGGTTCGCGTAGGTGACGTACTGAGTGCCCTTGGGGTCGAATTGCTGCCAGATCTCGTAATACATGTCGTAGTCGTCGTCGGTGAGGCCCTCCTGCACGTCCTCTGTGGCCTGGCTGTAGTTCTCGAGGATGACGGCGATATACATGTTGATGATGACCAGGAAGCTGATGATGAGGTACGAGACGAGGTAGGCGACCGCAATGCCCCGCTTGCCGCAGTTGCCCTCCGAGTCGTCGGTGGGCCGATTGCAGTCGCGCTCGTCCATGATGGCCGCTAGGACGCCGTCCCAGCCGGCCGACGTGCACATCTGGAACAGCAGGATCATCGACTGGCCGAAAGTCTCAAAGTTGAAGTTCTCGTCGACGCCGTAGCGGTGCTTGACGTGCATGAAGAAGGACATGCCGAAGATTGCGTAGATGAACATGACCAGGAAGAGCAGCAGGCAGATGTTGAACAGCGCCGGCAGCGACATGGCCAGGGCGAACAGCAGAGTCCGGATGCCCCGCGCGCCCTTGACCAGCCGCAGCACACGGCCCACTTTCACCACGCGCACCACACGGAGTAGTGTGGGCGACACGAAGTAGGCCGCGATCAGGTCCTTGAGCACCGTACCTGCGCGAGAGGCCCGCGCTGCTCTAATCTGCTCTACACGCATGCTCTACGCACACACACACACACACTAGCAAGGCCCAGATGCATTTCCTGTGGCGTGCGGGGCTGCAGGCCTTCATTGCCCGCTATTTACTGGACGACCCCAGTCACGGCAAAGAGTATGCGCAATGACCGGGCACGTTGTACGTTTACTGCACAGAAGCATGGACATTGGAAGGAGGTGCATAAAAAAGCTGTGACGAAGTACACATCCAATCTTTTCTATTAGTACGTTGCCTGCATGTCGTGTCTAGCTGCGCAGGAACTTGTTGGGAGATGACATTGAAGTAGCATACGCAGATCTGTACGCCCACTTTCAGCAAAAAGTTTGGTTAAACTGCTGGACTGAATTAAAAGAAACGTTTTCGAAAGTAACTTGTTTGTAGTGTGCAACACCTAAATGTTACTGCGGCTCACGATCATGGCCACATTGTTTCTTGCCTTCTTAATCGCAGGGAAACCTTCATTGTTCGCTTTGAATTGCAAATCATAAGCAAGAAAGCGTAGAGATAAATGCATTACCTAGAATGGACAGGATGACAACTACGAAGTCGAACATGTTCCATGGCTCCCGGAAGTAATGCCAGCGTAGGGCAAAAATTTTGAGCAGGCACTCGGCTGTGAAGACAGCGATGAAGAATATGTTGAGCCGCTCTAGGATGGACTCGAACAGCCGGGTCTGTTTGTAGTGGTCGAGCGCCATGACCGTCATGTTGAGCACTATGAAGATCATGATCGCCATGTCGAACATTTTGTTTGTGGTCAGGTCGAAGACCATGGCTTGGAGTTTGAACTGCAAAGATGGAAAATAACAGCGGTTTGTTTACTAAACCACTCATTGCCTATTGGCACTCGGGATGCTTGAATATGTAGAAGTAGTCAATTGAAAAAAAACCTGCGATAGCTATCGCGTATATGCTTTAGCGACGTATGAGAGGAAATATAATGCATGGGGAGAAGTATATGTGTTCAGAAGTTAGTTTGCGCGCTACCGATTGCTTCTAACCTCTCTGATACGGTTTTTGAAAGAACAGCTGGGCAATATATTACCTGTAATGCGGGTTACAGAGTTCAGTGAAATTTGGGTCGCTTATGAGCAACAGTTGAATTAATGAGATGTCGCATCTGAAGGTCTCAGGCTGAATAAATGAGCCCGAGTTTCGCTTTGATTATCAGGAGTACGCTGCCAAACTGAAAGAGTGGTCAGGCTATGGAAAAACGCATGAGCTTGTCATAAGATCAGGGCCCGTATTACATCTAGCGTCCCTTTTTAAAACTACCTTTTCGGTGACACCTGATTGGTCAAAACGTCGGAAGCGGACACGGCGGTTGATCCTCTTCTGGCATTTTGGCAAATCGGGTGATATTAAATCGGCATGAAACATGTTTACAGCGTTTCCAGCATTCAAGTGTACTTCAAACCAGCTCGCCCATCACAGTTACTGAAGCGTTCGAAAAGTGCGGAATAAGGAAGAGCTGCTGCATTGAGCAAGGCTTCCTGCCAATTGCAATAATCTGTGAGCTTGCGAAAATCGCTATGATTTCCAGAATCATAACGAGAACAAAATTTTAGGGTAGTTGAGCAACGTTGGTCAACAATACACCCGAGAAAGTTGTGTTTTTTTTTAAAAAAACTTAAATCCATGCTCATCCTCGAGCACTGACCTTGTGTTCTGTTATGCGAAGGTAGCGGACTAACTTCCATGAACCGATCACGGTATCCATCACCTATTAAGTCAACCAGAGCTTCTAGAAGTTCCCCCATAAATCTTAGCACACAATGCCACTTCGTTCCCATGGGAGGACATCACGTGCTCCCAATTCCCCCCCCCCCCCCCCCCCCCCCCTTTAACTGCGCCCTGTGCTCCAATGGTAGCCCATCGGGCGCTCGAACTCTTCCTCATGAATTACTCCCTCGCATGCTACCGGCGCCGACGCTCCCCACTTCGTTGTGCAGGCAGTTCTTTCACACGGACAAATCTGGAAGCTGTTCAAGCCGCAGTGTGCCGTATGCAGCTGCCTCTGTTATAATGTCGAACAGCCTGTGTACGTACCCTAGGCCTTGGAATAGCTTTGGCCGGCTTTTTAGAACCCATTTTCTTCATGGCGTTATAGTATTTCTTTTGGTCTTCAGTCATGAACATTTCTAAAGATCCTCCAGCCTGGAAATAGGACGATGGGGAGAAAAAGTGTGTTATACCATTTTTTCAAGCAAGATAGAATGTTCGATATGAGACGGAAGGGATAATTTAGAAAGTGCTTGTCACACACCACACAGCTTATATTTATAGTGGGCAGTACATCTATGCAAAAAAGGGGCACTTAGGCATAGGGTAATAAACCCTATGTCTAAGCGCCATGCCTCAACATCAAATCACCGATAGGCGTTTTCAGAATATACTCTAAAACACGGATACACACAGCGAGAACATTACGGTCGCATCCCAATTGAAGCGCATCTCATGCGGCAAAGCGAGTGGTGAGCCACATACAATCGCTGTACATAAAATGCGCAAATAGCGCATAACGCGATCATAAATGGATTGAGTACGCACCTTCTTTTTCTGTTCGTTGAAATTGTCGATAATCACACCGATGAATAGATTCAAGGTGAAGAACGAACCGAAAATGATGAAGAACACGAAGTATAGGTACATGTAGATGTTTGCCTCGTATTCGGGTTGGTCCTCTTTCTGCAAAAAAGCACGGAGGGAGCGCACATAGTCACATCAAGAGGTGAACTAAACTACTGTAACGTTCACCCGCTTTGTTTTATAACATTTTTGCGAGTTTTCATCAAATATGAACCTGCAGGTGTGTGAATGAAACATGGACTGTGCCCTCGCCACGAGCGAACTTTTTTAAACAATCTTTATCATATACGTTATCTTCTTTATCGATTCGAATGGGCCAAGATTTATAAAATACGTTTTGTAATTCACTCTCTTGAATTAATTTGTTTTTATCGTGTTTGACTAAGTGATGCTTCTGTGTCTATGTTTAACGTTCAGTAAGTTCTGTTTTCACTTATTTCGTTGGGCTTGAATTTCAACTACTGCTTTATGCTCAATAATTTTTCAAATGTGTTTATAATACTTTTGCTTTCTTTAACCTGTCATAATAGCCATATCTGAGTAAAATGAGGACTTGTGAGGGGCCAAGATCCACGTCAAGTCGTCATCACAGCTTTTAGTCCTGTGTCCTTCTAACAAAAAGGAAATAAAAATTAAACTGAATTGCTCGATGCAGCCTTGGCATGTTATGAGCGTGTTGTTTTGTGAAAAAGCACCAAACACGTAAGGTACAACGTATGAAACATGTGTATGAAAACAGCAAGTGAAATTCTGACACCCATTTGAAAATAAAACTGTTGTCTGAGAAGGGCTAACGACTAGTAGAAAGTTCATTCTTCAAACAGGCAATTATTGCGCTCAGTGGTCTATTGTGCTTAGGTATTCAAAGGCTGTCCATTTTTATTACAGTAGGAAGCAATAAAGATTGTCCTTGAAGCACGACTAATGTTAAAGAAACTAATTTTTCTTCTTCTTGCTAGCTAATAATGCTATGGTACTGGACCCTATTACATTTTTTTTTTGTGGGGAAATTCGCGCAGGCCATGAATTCGCGCGGCATCTGTGCGGAAACCAAGAACTTCAAACTGTGAAAAGCATAATAAGTAGGGCATTCTGATCAAGACCTACTGAACTCAAGGCCTGCATAGATAGCACTACTCCAGCACGCATGTCCCAGTTCATCCATTTCGCCGCTAAGGCAGAAACAATATTGGTGATGTGGCGCTACTGTATACCTGCGCGAACAAATGGCCTCCTTCGTCATTTTATCATTAATTCAGCTGTGTTAAGCGCGACGGTGCCGATGAAAAGAAACGAGCAAGATCGAATACGCTTTTGTTTCCTGTTGTGGAGTGAGAAAAGTTGTCGCTATATCTCTGTATTCATTGCTGATTCTTAGAGAGCATAGAAACTCAGGGCAAATGCTGTAAAATTGCACGCAGAAAATAGCAGATGATGATAATGATGATTATAGCCGACGAACAGGTCAATCGAGTGCCCTCAACGGCCTAGAAGCTAACGAAAATTGGCGCAGGCAGCTTCTTAAGAGCCAGCTAATTGTGTAGGTCCGTAGTTCCGATAGGTCTTGGTTCTGACGAAGTTAAATAGAGTAAGTGCGATTATCTCTGAAAAATAATACTTGGATTCCTATCTGCAGCTGCTCATTTTTACCTTTAGCAGCGCTATAGTGCAGCCCGCATATCTTGACCAATTGTTTAACAGAGACCAGTAATTTTTCTAAGACATGCAGGCACGGCACTGCGGATTACTCTGACGCGCACTATTTAGCTTCTAATAAGGCCTGATAATATGCATTTAAAATTATCTGTGGTATCAAAATGTCAAAATTCACGTGGCACTACCGAATAACAAGCTAATTGAAGTGCGTTATTGTCAAACATACGAAATAGTGTACTTACGCCGCCTCTAGAGTCGATTGCATTGTCCATTATGTCCGTCCAGCCTTTGAATGTTGCCTGAGTTAGAGAAAATGGTACATATAAAAACATGTAATAAGGGCCCTTCCTGAGAGACCGTGGGCCATCAATGACTGCAGTGTGCAGCACAACAGAGACTGGAACAAAACATGGCATGTCACTTCTATATGAATCGTTTCCCATCATTTACAAAAAAAAGGAGTACTCTCCGACGCTACGCCCTCGTGTATCTGGGAAGTTTCGGGAACAGTAGGCGTGAACTTGAGAGTCATTTTGCGCAATTCAAGATATCTAAACTGAAATCGTCGAACTCGCACAATTGTTGAAAAGTGCTAAAAAACTGTAATTGAGACAAACAACGCATTTCGGAATCAAATTCTTAGCGTGCTGTCTCCTGCCGAGCTATACACAGAAGATTTCATTCGCAAGCACCAAATGCATCTGATTATTGCATCTGTCCGGGCGAAATGCACAGGGCACGATGCGCAGATTGAAGAGTCGAGGTCTGTTCTAAACTGAACATGATTGCCAGTATAGTGTACAGGTACAAGTGGTATGAAAGGGAAGCATTCAGATAATGATTACGTCAAAGGTATTAGTTGAAAGCATGCTTTTTTGGTTTTTATGGGTAATTTTAATCTTGACGAAAGGTACCATCAATATTTTTGATGTTCAACTCAAGCAAAAATGAACCAGGTTTTTGGATTTGAATGAAGTGCTTTCTTTCTATTGCTAGCGCCTGCACCTTTCAACAAATAGGCGATGAAGGATTGCGCGCTTTATTTTCTGTCCATTTGCAGCGAATTGAAGAAAATGTGCAGTATCCAACATGGTTCATGGCCGTCGGCATACTCCGTGGAGTCATTTCTTTAGCATCTTATGAAAGAACAATGTAATGCAGTGTAAATTACAGTTTAATACTTCGCAATTCTGAGTGCAGACATGAGTGACACATTATTTGTTTCAACTCGTGTTAACAGGCAGTTTAGACGCAGCTGTTGTGTTGCCTTTGCTTTTTGTGCACGGGCGGAATTTACGAAGTTCAGAAAGCGAATACTGCCCAGGAACGGTATGAGCAAAACACAGTGAGTTGTACACAAGAGGACAGAACCATAATATAATGTAGTCTATAGGACATTGTTGCAATGTTATTTAGAGAGCCTTAAAAAAAAACTTCTTATTTTAAAAGAAGCTGCCAAACCTAGAACTGATGCATGTTTTTGAAGGCATGCAACTATTATCAGACACGTCAAGTGAATGTGTATTTGGAGAAGCTAGTTCGATTACATTGCTGAGCTTGTTGGCACTCGCATGGAAAAAAACACTGCAATCATAGCACGCCATATTGTCGTGCCCATGCGCGACAATATGGCGGGAGGTTGTGGATGTGACCACCACTGACCACTTGAAAGAGGGCTAGGTAGGCGTTGAGGACGTTGTCGAAGTTGATCATTGGGTTGTCCCAAGTGTAGTTGTTGGCCTCGCAGGTCTTCCGGTTTGGGACGTAAGAGCTGTTGAGCCGCGTGCCGTTGGCGTCGACGCAGCGGTAGAATTTTCCCGCCAGCATCTGGACGCCCATGATGGAGAAGATGAGCCAGAAAATGAGGCACACCAGCAGCACGTTGAAGATGGCGGGGATGGCTTGCACCAGGGCGTTCACCACAACCTAGGTTCCGCAGCAGCAGCGGCGGAGGGAAGAAACGCGCAAGTGTCAGATGAAAAAAAAAAAAAAACGGGTTTGACAGCATTCTCGACCGCAGCAATGTGACGCCGACAGGTTCTCATGCCCCCTCCTCTTTATTTTTTATTTTTATTCTATAGCCGTGGCAAGTGCCTTTTGACACTTGCGTGGGATGCGAGCTGCTATATTGTTGGTTTAGGCACGCAGGAAGAACGTGCCACTATCACATGATGCGTTGTTCGGAATGTGCATGTTTATTTTTATAGGCTGCTTTGCAACTGCACGTTATTGGGAAGAAAATATGACGTGCTCTTGCATTTTCCTCCGGCTGTAGGCTTTACCCTCAACATCATGACCTAAACTGACGTATTACTGAAGTCTGCGACGAAGGTTTAGCAAATGTGCTGTGATTGGCACATTTACAAACAAATTTAGCCTTGTGGACGAAATTGTTATCCCGACAATGTGAATCGTTGTGTTGCACACTTGTGGGAAGTTGGGACCGCTGACATCCACTGGTATATAGGCAAGTTCTGAAACATTTACTTCTGATTATAATGTAGTTATATTAGCCTGCAGTGCGGCTTAAGACACTGTGGCTATTCGCTGTTTTATATGGCGGATAAAGCCAGCGTAAGCAATGCAGTACGTTTGCCTCTTTGTACGGTAAACAACCTACTGTTTATAGCTTGGCCCATAATTTTACTCTTAAGAACACTTGGAATATGCTAGAAGTTCGGCCGCGTCATCAGTAATTTATCTGAAAGCCTTCTGTGTCTTCAGGCAAAAGGCCGAGCGTCAACTGTGGGTGAATTATATACTCCAGAGAAACACAATACTACAGTTGAATGTAGCCCCCCTTTCATAATTAAAACGCATAAAGAGGAGGTGGCTGAGAATGCGGTCAGCTGACAAACGTTGGCGAGAGCGAGTAAGCATGTAGAAAGTGATCTCGAACTCGTTAAGTAAGCTTTTACTGCACCCCTCCCCCTTTTTTGCATTTACTGTACCAAAAGTCACCTTGCAAGAAGCATCGAGACTGCGCAACTGTTTTATGCTTGTAGCACCAAAATATAAAGTGAGTGCTGCGTTTTAGCTGATGTGGGTGGTGATAGCTCTTGAAATCTTTACATTCTTTGTGGTTGTATCCCTCAATTAAGCGAATAATTTTTGGTTCGAGAGTTATTTTTTACGTTTTCAGCGCCATAAGTTGTGCACAAATAATTAATTGCTACATTAGAAGTAAATCGAAAGCATTTACATAATTTACAGCTTGATTGCGAGTTTCCAGCCAGCTTTGTGAATTGAGACAGTCAAAGCTTCACGCGATTGCTTCCAGAGCTGTAAACTGTTATTCGGAACTCGACTTCCTAAAAAGATAATGCTTGACTTTCTTCTATTCGTTCTTTAGTTTGGTGAAATGCGTTGACGGCTGTCCAAACCATTGCAATGGCTGATGTTACGGCGGCAACTTTACAGTGGGACTTGACTGCGAAGCTGGTTTTTCTGAGACGCGGAGACTTTCACAGGGATGAGACTTGTCCCTTTTACTTACGCACCACTGGGACTTTTTCAGACACATGGCAGATTGGTAACGTTTGAAAACATTGCGTCCTGCTTACATTTGGCAGCGCAGCAGCCTGCTTGATAACTGTGCTGTTGAGAATTCCTAATTACACGTAACAGACAACGTTTACATAGACCCGAGTTTAGACTCATCCGCCTGCTCGCAGTTCGCTAATAACAGCGGACAACGCCATTAAAACTGAGAACTAAAGCGGAAATGGTAGATTTCAGAAAACATGCGCAATCCAAACCCCTAACTGTGCCACTGTAGGCAATGACTCCACTAGAGGCCTAAGTGGAAGAAAGAAGTTGGCAACCCGGAAAGTGCACCAAGGACGAGATGATTGTAAATTTAAGCAAGGCATGTATACTATTTCAAGAATCTCAAGGATGGGAAATAAAATGACGACTAAATTCGTTATGTCCACGGAACTAGAAATGACCGTCTGGTTTAACCTGTATTCATTCTGTCTCTCTAACCGCGCTTTGACGCAAATTCTAAGCCTATGAACAATTTCAATTTGACATGAATTTTGGTTCAGATAAACACAAAACTTGAGACCAAGAGTGTAAAGTATGAAATTAAATAGGTCACCACAAAGAATACAAGGATTCGTGCAGAGCCCGTAAAGAAGGTGAGGAAACGTGTCTCCGAAAATAATAAAAACCTTTCTATGACAAGGTCGCTAGCTCCAATACATGGAGGGAAGTAATTGTGGCTAGTAGTACTAGTCTTTTTATTAGGATTATTTGAATTGGTGCGTGTATTAAACGAGATTTGTAACATTGTGATAAAAAGGCTTTGCCATTCGACTTTGTGCTCGGAATGCACCATGCTTCGATGTGCAAAGCAAAGTAGAAAAAAAAATATGATTCAAAAGGGTATAAACTCAAATAGGGCAGTTTGTTTAGTGAATGCCGCCATAGGCTAATCAAGCCAGGACAACGTAAAGGAACGGGAACATATAAACAGTATCAATATTCATGCAGCAATAATTAGTTTTCAGTGTGCAGTAATGTGCGAAAAATTCTATTCTACTACTTCCATAGGGCAACATGGTCAAAGCGAGCTCATTGGCACATTTCACATGAGGCACAAGAGATGAAAAACCAGAAGCAGTAAATGAAAACGAGATGCAGAGAAGTTCATGAGAAGGGAAGAATGAAGTTGTGAGTGATGTAGGATGGTCTGTTTTCTCCACGAGTAGCCAACAGTGGCAAGAACGGAGCATGGCATTAACGTTAAGCTGACTTCGTTCACAGTCTCATTTTGTAAATTTTACCCTAAACTTGTACATGAGCCTCCGCTCACCAAGTTGACGACTCAATGGGCGTTGTTGTTGTGAGGCATGAAACACGCAGACAAACATGCGACACCGATACTTGACGAACAGACATCGTTGGATCGCTCACCTTAGGAGTAGGAGCACAGTTGGTACACGAATAGCACGCCACAGTGTTTCACCGTCAGAATATGTTTACGAATGACAGATACTTACCTGGAACGTTAAAACAGCCATCAGGTGCGATGGCGCTTACGTGTGGAATCTCAGCGAGTGCAGGCACGGGCGCATGCTGGCAGGCATGAGCACATGCAGTGCCACACAGGAAAGCATGCAGTGACATTCCTGTGTTTCGAGGGCACAAACAATATAAAGTGTCATGTATCGGGTGCGTATTCAACCTTACGCGTTCCCCGTAGTCACCTCGGCAGAAAGACGGCGTCACTGATTTTCGAGAGGTCAGCAATGTGTGACTAAACATAATTGGCAGTCCAAAAACTGGACGTGACCTTATCTGAAGAGCTGACTGGGGGGTCGCGAGTTCTTTGTGTTTCGTTACTGTGTGCTTTAAAGGGTACGCAAATTAGCTTTCCACAAATAACAAAACGTGTCTGTGGTGAGTGTTTCTGGCCAAGCTTTGCAGGCATAGGTACATGTGAAGCACATTTGCTTGAGCCACTTGCCACAGCCATATTGTGTGCCGAACAATGTACGAGGCAACCAATGCGCGCGCACTAAGACTTAGCATTCTTTACCCGGTTGTCCTACCATAAAAGAACCATATACTTCACATGGGACAAGTTTCAGTGACAGTCTTCGATACTAAGTGCGGATGCATGGCAGACGGGCACTAAATGTGCGTCAGAAACAGACACAACCTATTCTTTGGGCATTAAAGTTCTCTAACGTGCATTCTACGTCACATCGGGCATTACAGGAGTGTGGTACGGTGGTGTATCGGCACTTAGTAACAGACGCGAGTTGTATTGAAACAACCTGGTGCGCGAAAAGAAGAAATTGCTCTATTCCGGCAGATCTTTAACGAGCTCTTTTTGTTGCAGCCACGCTTAGCGAAGCACTTTGGCAGTTCACAAAAAATGCACCGTTGTAGCTGTCCACAAGTAGCTGGTATAAGAACAGCCAAAAGCTCAAAAGCATGTGAAAAAAGAATCCACTAAGCAGCATAGAGGCATGTGCCAATCACAACAAGCACACAAAGGCAACTTGCGAAGCTTTTTTTTGCTTAGCGCAGTAACCAACAAACTTAGCTTAGAACGAACAAACACTTGTAACTTTTACACATTTTAGGCCTCAGCATAATTTATTTTCAAGAAAGTCTGGATAGAAGAGAAGGCTTCAATGTCCGGTTTGTAGTACACTTTTACTGAATGCTTAAATTCTTCCTCGAATAATTAAAACGGTGACAAAGTCGCTGCATTTTACGCAAATAAAACAGACAAAATAAACAGACAAGACACCCTATTCTGCTTGTTTCTTTAATGCTCATTTTTTTTTATTGCCAGGCTGTCATGTGTTTCTCCAAACACTTCACAAGTTTCACTTTCAGTAGAGCATGACAAAGCTGCCTACACTGTCTCTTTACCCTGGCTGCTGTCATAGTTTGCAGCCAGATTTCAAGACTTACGATAAGCAATGCGTGAGCTGCTGTAACGATTAAGACTGCAGTACATGGAAATAAATGGCACAATGTTCTGAAAAGCTCTTTGATGTGCTGCTGAATAAAAGCAGGAGCTAAAAAAAAAACAATCCGGAAACTAATCAGCTGCGGTTAGGCACAAGTGCTCCTACGCGCAGCCACTAATTTTACACCACCACCAGATTCCGTTCCTGAAACACTGCGTTAAGAGCGTCGTTAGGGCTCGCAAAAGTGCCTTAGCCACAATAAAAACATGGCAGAGAGAGAGCTATTTACGACTTCTTTCTTCTTGCTTTTTGCATTAGCTGCAAACGAAGGTGTGAATTAAAGCCTTCCGACAGCCCTCCGTTCCGTCTTAACAGTCGTAAAATTATAGTAGCGGAATTCAAATCATAAGGTTAGCTTTGCTATACACTTTTTTCAGCTTCTGTTGTGTGCTGTAGATATCTGCTAATAAGCACGAAAGCGCTGGAAAGGAGACCAGAACAGGTTACATACAGACGCAGAAAGGAACCCGTGCTGGTCTTCTTTTCACCACTTTCGCTACGCTTAGCGATAAACAACTTCGCAAAAAAGATCTTGATATTTAATATCTTCACTTAGGGTTTGGAGTGATGCCTTGTAAGCAGAGAAAAGGTCAGATAGGATCAAACACTAATATACAGCCTTTGTCAGAAGCATGGACCAAGAGGATCCGGTTCTGGGCTGCGCTATGTGATTCTTTATGCGTCGCCAGCGTTTTAAATTCCTTGAACAGAAGAACGCCTTTCGTCCTCACCGCTCTGAGCGTTAGAACTTTGGCAGATGCTAAAATATCCCCACCACACGGCTTAGTAGCAAACCTCTAGGGCCTTTTGCTTCCGACAAAGGCTGTGCGCTGAGCCCTTAGCATATCTTGTAATTAATCGGACCTGATATTCAGTCATGTTAAAGGCAGTGCACAGTCGTCTGGGGATCGTACACTGCCCGTGATTAATGTATTCAGCGCGTTTGTACTGTACACACCGAGAGCAATAATAACCCCGCATCGATGCCAGTAGGTATCACTCTCACGTCCACTGCCTCAGGCAGCAGTCTGCCGTAATGAGCTGTGTTAAGCACTGAACGGGGAATGAAAAAAATGCTTTCAACTCGTATTTATTGACTGATGTGTTGTAGTAAGAGTTACTGAATTGACTTGCTACCTTTAACCCTGCGGTATTCATTTCACTGGCTAAACCAATCCACTTCGTGAGACCGCAAGAAGCGAAGCTCTTGGCGCATTGTTTCAGCAGTGTACTCAAAGCAAGCGCGACAACGCCTAAGTATGCAGGTGCGCACGAGCCTACAGACACTCACACACACGCACGCACGCACAACCACACAAGGTGACGACAACGACGACCACCGAGCACGTCAAGCCCACACGGTGCTACTACTCACCCGCATGCCCTGGAACCGGGACAGAGCCCGGAGTGGTCGCAGGGCTCTGAGCGTCCGCATCGTCTTGAAGGCTTGGATGCGGCCCGCCCCCAGTGCTGACGCGATTAGATTGACCACTGACACCTGGCGAGAGGAACAGTCCGCGGCAGGTGTTGGTGCCTGCGTGCGGCTGGGGCGCTTAACGCGCGCCCCACCGCTGCGGGAAGCTGGTGGCTTTGGTGGGGGGGTCACTTACCTGGGGGACATTTGGAATGGGGGGGACGAGGGAAGGGCGGACGGGCAAATCGAGGGAATCGTTTGGCGCTCTGGGGCCCGGCGCCAGAGGGATGAAAAAGGCAACGCCAATTTTCAGCCTAATCGTCTGCTTGCCTGGCTCCGTCATGAACGACATTGTGACAAGCTTTCAGGTGCTTACTATGTGATGTTTTCTTCGAACGAGGTAAATTTCCGAGTCAGGGTATACTGAAACGCCCGCGTTGCGTCTTATTGTGAGGTCTAGGCTTGCGCGAGCAAAGCCTCCCAAGAACACTCGGGAAAGTCCGCTCTTTCTCGGGCTTACTCGCTTTTGTTTTCAACTGTCCGTTCAAAAATGGCTGTCCCTCAAAAAGTTGCTGTTGAGAAGTGTCAGGCTTGTCCTCTGCCTCACTGTTTGCGAATTTCTGTTCGTTCGTCCAAGTGTCCCTTGTTTCTTGTATCGTCCACGTACAGCCAGGACAACGGACAACATACACACAAGACATATGCGTCGTAGCATGTTCTCGCCAACCTCCCTCGTTTAATAAAGTGCTATTCTAACATGCGTTCTTTGACATGATAATTCCTAAACGCCGCACCCAATTATGAGTGCCTACATATGCGCTAACCTGAATGTCTTTCCATCTCTGAACAAATCTATTTCATTCGATAAACTACTAGCGAAGTATCTATAATCTTGACATAAAACTTCGGCGATTTGATCATCTTACTACAGCTGTCCTGTCTAGCTTGCTAGTGGAATGATTTCAAGAACAGCAGCTTCGATCTCATTTGTTCATTATGTTACATAGAAACCATGACATGTTTTGGAATATTCTCGCGCACTTCTCGTTCCAACCTGCTGCGTGCAGTCACTTTCACGCTAGGCCGGGGTGGTTAAAGTCCTTCCTGCAGTTGCCATCCGTTTGACTGCATGGTTTCATAATAACGCTTAGATCTTCGGAAAAAGAAATACATAAAGAATTAGGACTGACAGTGAACGTACGATTTCTGTTCTACCTTTAAATAAATTTGAAGACCTTCACCAGATGCTAACATTCGCTGACTGTCGTACGTTCACATTTTCTTCAAGTGATGGCAGAACATGATCCTTGATGGGCTTAAACTTTTCAATCCCTCTGCTTTCCTGAGAGTCATGAGTGAAGGAACGCTGGCGAGAGCAGCTACAGCAGCAAGCCATTCGTGGCGCATGCCTCGCACCAGACTAGGACAGCACCACAGACGGACAGAAGACACGACACATAACGCGCACGCGCTGCTAATGAGTGCTCACTGAGTGCGACGCGTTTCGTTTACAGTGGTTGCCGGGTATTAAAGGCCGCCTGGACGCCTCTTTAACATTCTAGCCACGCTAAGGGACCTTGCCGTAAGAGTCGCCGTTTGACTCGGCTTCAGATACTTGTCTAAAAAGTGTAACTTGGTGCAGCAATCAGCAACATGCATTTTGTTGCCAGTGTTCGACTCCTTGTATCGATCCTTTGTAGATGTTTGTCGACTTGGCTTATGTCCCAAGACACTGAAGGGTAGATATCTTTAGTCAACAGCCGTTTCTTGTTTTCTCAGAAATCGATCAGGCGCTGTCGTGAAGAAAACAAAAAAGAAAATTCCTTGCTGTGTAAAATCGCACCCAACTCTCCTTCCAGGGGTTCCGTCCGGCTGGCTGGCAAACACTGCGAACGAGAGCACGTACGCAGGGCTGTGATGTGTGCCTCACAACGCCTGCCGTGGCAGACCTTGAGAGATGAGTGGGTATGTGAGTGTGTGTGTGTGTGTGTGAGTGGGTGCCCCCTAAGCTGGGTGGTGTGTGGTGGCTACTTACGCGCATTCCCTCCAGGCGGGACATCGCCCTCAGAGGTCTGAGCGCTCGTAGGGTGCGCATGGTTTTAAAGGCAGGGATTCGTCCGTAGCCCATCATGGCTACGGCCATGTTAAAGAAGGACACCTGGGACGGAGGCAGGTTGGTTCGGTTGGGTGGAAAGGGCGAGGAAAAATGCGAGGCAGAACGAGGCCTCGGGGAGACAGACAGCGCAACAACAAGGTGACACTGCACAGATGACAAACTGCAAGGGAAATGATGGTAGAACGCCAAGGACAGAACAGCAGCTTCTGGCGCACAATTGTAATTCAGAACCTTTCACAGCATCGTAAAGTGAACTGCACACTCATTAATGCTGGGATATCAACTAAACAACTGTTTCTGCATCAGAACCACGTTAAGATAATTAGAAAATGTATTTTTTTCAAGCCCTGAGGTGTTATTATGTGCTATCAGAAGAACTCGAAGCTGCTGTTGCGTGTCCATTTTCATAGGAATTTCAGTTAAAAAAATTCATCGCCGTTGGCGTAAAGAGAGCAATAAAGAGATGGCCATCGATTGATGACATTGAAAGAAGACAATTCTGCTTTCTTTACTTGACAGCATTTCCCCCAGGTTACCTTTTCGTGATTAGTGAAGCCGTTTGTCCAAGTGGTGTCGTTTGTAGACACCTAGACCATCTCTTGATGGCTCTCTTCGATACACAAGCCACAGAATTTTTTCTCAGAGTTATTTTAGCTGTTAACCTGCAGAGCTTTTTTAGCAGTTTCATACTTCTCTCATCTGCAGTTTTGCCAAGGAAATGCAAAATAATACTTTCTCATCTCAGCCGCAGTTAATCCACGTGCTTTGATAATGTTACATTTATTTAAACCATTAGTTTAGAAAATTTTGCATAGTAGTGAGCTGCGAGATAACGCATACACGTAGTATAGTTAATCTACAAAAAGTGTGAATTTACACAGTACTTGACTGTGATTTCGCTGTCGTATCTTGAGGTTTTAGTGGGTGTTGCCCACAAGTTTAAGGATAAGGATAGTTTAAGAATACGTATAGTGGTAAGATGCTGCCTTTCAACTTTGGCACGTCTTTAACAGTTGGGCATCACTGTCACTAATGCAGACATAAGATGGAACAAGGACACTGCACAAGAGTCGTTCCGGAAGTAATTGTTTCTACACGAGTATGTTGGGCATAGACTGCGCAGTAGGATGTTGGTAGTATGGCAGGAGAGTTTGAACCTTCCTGCCAGTACTCAACAAGTTTCGTTGCTGCATGCCAGGTAGCAGCACAGGCAAGTCTGAGAGACGACATTCTCACAGACGAAGTTTGGCACTTTGTGACTTCCACCGTTTCTGTATGTGGAAAGATTGATCTCGAGAGTAACGTTTCCATGCAGCAATGAAGACATCATGTGTGCTGCGAAGCAGACGGCTACCTCCGTTGATACCGGCTTGGCATGGAGGCTTTTGTTCGTCCTTTGCGAAAATGCAAAGCCACTATGTTGGCGCTATGCACCATGCACATTATGCACAAGAAATATTTTGAAATATTGAATTTTGTACCTGCCGCTGTGCACTGCAAGACTGTGTTGCAGCGCTTTTCGTCTGTGTTAGATTTTAAAGGGAAACATGTAGGTGACATTACTATCGGAGAGACTTTTGTGAAAACGGATTATTCATTTGTAATGATCGCGAGCTAAAGTCCTTGTAGATAACTATTAAAAGAATTCGATTCGCTAGAATTTGACGTCCTGAGTTCCGCCTCATTGATGATTGGTTCACCATCAAAAGCGACAGCGAACTTTTCTGAACGAAGTTCACGCGACACTGCAAATGAAACACAAAGAGTTGACATCTAAATATTTTTGAGATTGTGATTGCGACCAGTCGTCATTATTCAATATGGCAAGTAGTTTCACCACTTCAACATGCGGCCTTAGGTTATCACTTAAGTGCGCGCGACTTGGTGAATACTGCAATCTATGCGAATTAATTCTCTGGCCCCATAACAACAGCATGAGTATTGCTAAAAGTAAATTGCATTTAAAGTAGTGCAGCCTAGAGTCCGACTATGACAGTGTGTTCCGTGGGTCAGAACTTGACGTTACATTTAATTTCAGTGCCGTTTGATTTCTTTAACATCTGTTTGTTATTTTACACTGCGTAATGTAACCTCCAGCAGTTTTGACACGACAGATATTGCAGTAATGTATGCACTGCTGCTGTATTGAAAAGATATACGTTATGAAGTAAGGTAGCATGCGATATATCTGAACATAGCGATTTCTCCTCTTTGTTCCCTGCGTGCTAACAGCAATGAATGGTTTCGAAAATTTGTTATTAGTAACAAGGCACAGTACTACCCTGTCACCAGTGAGGCCAGTCTTTTCTATTCGGGATTAAATAAGGCATCCTGCTTTTTTCTATTCGGGATTGAATAAGGCATCCTCCATAGCTATTTAATCGAACTCTGTACAAATTTGGCTTATTTCACCACCGTAGGCCGGCACTGAACTTATATTTTACACGTATTTTTCTAAAGCAACATATGTTGTGCTGCCAAAAAGAATTCACACTTGTAGCATCCTGAACAGTCCGAAGAATGAACGTGGGATAGGGAGTTGTCGTCACTTACGAGCACGATGACAAAATCCAACCAGCACCAGGCATTTGTGAAGTATTTTTTGAAGCCAAAGGCAACCCACTTGAGAAGCATCTCGAAGAAAAAGATCACCGTAAAGGTCTTGTCCATGTAAGTGAGCACAGCCTTGAGGAGAGGCCGGTCTTTCAAGTTGACGTCTTCGAGAGCCTGCGAAGTCGCAGATGAACAGCACAAGTGAAGTTTGAACGGTGCATGCGTTTGTACTATACGGCAAGAGCGATATTAGTGTTCTATTGAGTTTCGAGATACAGCGTTCATTACCACGCACGAAGAATAAGCAAATCTCACCAGCGCCATGCTGCTGGTGAGGATAAGGACCACAACGATGGTCTCGAAGTACTTGTGTTCGACGAGTGCGAACACCTTGGCGCGCATGATCTTGTAGCGCTGCCAGAAAACTTTGCTCTCGTCGTAGAAGCAAAGTGGGGCGAAGCGCGTATAGCAGCAATCGGGGCAGCAGTCGGCCGGCAACTCGGGGATTATCACATCCGAGGTGGCCGTCTCCAGCTTATCCGTGTCTACGTCTTCCGTGTCCGGGTTGGCCGGCTCTTCGGCGGGGGCCTCTTCTCCTGCGAAAGGGGATAGAGCATGGCACCGGCGCGTGAGGACCACGTTACCGGAAGATCCAGCCGGAGACATGCTAGATCGCGCTGCTCAAGGGCAGAAAGGTCAGTGACGCCGCAGCTCTTCACCGTGCTAATCACTGCGAAGAGGTGGACCCCCTTTGTTTGGCATTAATTTCTCCTCCTCGACCTTTAGCGTGCACGCGTGTCGTTTTGTCGCAGTTGTCGAAAAGAGTAGACATTGTAGACATGGGCGCCGCGTCGTATAAGTAATAATCTGCGTTGTCTTACGAGCGCTCCTGGACCCATGCCGAAATGACTTATGGCCTGCAGCGGCTGATCTGACGCTACATCATACCTGTGACGTAATGCTACTGTTCTCTATAGTGACTAAAACGATGAAGAAACTAATTAATAGACGGATAACTAAGAAGGAGTAGTCAGATGGGAGGCGGGACAGGTATGGGGTGAGAGCGCACCTTCCTTGGTGCCGAGGTCCTCTTTGCTGGCGTCCTTCTTTTCCTCCTCGAGGTTGTTCCCCAGGTACAGGGAACTGTTGCTAAGGTCTTTGGACGGCTTATTCATAAGGAGGCCCTTCTCCTTGGGGCTGGACGCCGACTTTTCGCTGAGGGTATCCTCGTCCTTTTGCGGGTACACCTTATTGCCCTGCGCCTCTTTCTCCTGCCGAGAAGTAGACAGCGGTTAACATCTGCCCAGAATTTGAGGTGACACTCGAGGACAAGTCGCCGGTAAGAATTGCCCACCTTTTCCTTGTTGTCTTTCTCTAGCTGCTTGTTCTTAGGCTCGATCATAGGTCCCACCCAAACAGAATTCATCACAGGCTTAGAGTTGTTTTTCAACTTCATTTTAACGGCCTTGCCATCACCTGGAGTAAAAGAGGGCATAGAAAGGTTGTTGCACTTCACTAACCGCCTGAGCTTAGTTTTCTGCCTGCCTTAGAAAAATGAGCAACCAGTGTGGTTAAGAGCACTTTTTCTTAAACAGAGCGTATTACCCTGAATGGCGATATCGAGGCCGTCCCCAACTACAACCTCGAGGTCGTTGTTGTGTTGGGGCTTTTTGTCTCGCATCGGCACTCGGCCGTCGAGGAGAACTACTTCTCTTGCGACGCCCGGGTCTGCCTCCAACTCTTCGCCTGCGCCGCCACCACGAATATCTGTTGTCTGGTCCCCGATCTGGTTGCGTGGTTTCCGACGGAAGCTCTGCGGCAATGGGAAAAGAAAGGACAAGAAAAAAAAGAGAGATTAAACTTGAAGAATAAGAAAAAAAAACTGCTGGCCACTCCTGAACTGCTTAGCTCAAGGGTGGCACTTGTGGGGATGCACTCGCCTCCCCGTGGTTCGCTTTCCCGCATTGCATCCCAGCTGTGACTAGCTCCCCCCGCAACGCACTCTTCTCAGTTGGGTTACTTTAACTAACAGGGAAGGGCGCTCGCGTCGCAGCGACACCAGCGCCAAGGATGGCGTTTTGCTGCGCGCTCGCGGGGGAGAGCCGGGTCTCTTTTTGCTCGGGACCGGGAAGCGTGTGGACGTTCACGCGCAAAGCTCCGCTCTTCGCCGCGGGCGACCTCGTGTGGAAACATGTTCCCCTCAGCTCGTGCCGTCTGGCCTCGGAGCTTCCCTCTTGCCCTACCGTGGGCGAACGTTCGCTCGTAACCGTGCTGGTGAGTCGGACATCCTCGATTCCTCAGTGTATTTTGTTGCTAGCTGGCGTTATTGTTGTTATAGCAATAAGTGCCTTGTTTGCGTCAGCCAGTGTGTCGTTCCTTTGTTCCCGCAGAGCAAGGCCCGCCGTGGTTGGCGAGCGCTCGGTAGTGCTCGCGACCACGGGGTGGGGTCCGGGCGGTTTTGAACTGTGTCAGCCGCGGTTAAGCGGGGAGAACGTGTTTATCTCCCCCAATTAAACCCCACATCTGGCAGCCCAACGTGGTGCCTGCTCTTGGAACATTGGACGACTGTCTGTTCGGTTCGAGGAACGCTCTTTGTCCAGACTTGACAAGTGCTAAGTCTAGAGTGAATTTTGATCGCTAGGACCTGCGGCATGCTTTCTTGAGTGCGAGGTGTATTGCGCTGCAGCATGTTTGAACTTTTCGACATGCCCAGCGTATCGGACGGTGTCGGAGCGCCCGGTGCCGAGCTGCAATACCAGCGAGCTCGTAGCGGCACCCGTGGCCCAGTTAAACCCCACACACTTCAACCTCAGTCAGCAGTTGTGGAAGGGGAGATGGTGAGGAAGGGAAGAAAAATTCACAGGTACACCTCATTATTGGTTGGCAATACGATAGCGCTACAATCTTTTGATGCCCTTACCGGAAGTGATATCATTTCCGCTCTGGTGGCATTACTTCCCTACCGCCAATGGGAAATGTCCGTTCTGGTGGCGTCACTTCTCTCTAGCCATTGGGCGAATTTTATGATCGACGACATTTTTTTTTCTGACGAGTCTAGTGATGCTTGCGCATTAAAAAGAGGCAGAAAGAAAGGAATAAAGAGTAGAAAGTGTAGTTAAAAAGAATTAAAAGGAAATTTCCCGAAGGATAAGAGAAAAAATGGAAGCTCTGCTCACAATTACTGCTGGCAAAGAACGAAGCGATCAGGTGGATGGGCAGGATGCAAAACACTGCTGTTCTCTTGCGAGACTGTTGACCATTACTTTGATATCCTGCATGTTAATGTTCAGACCCACTGTTCTGCTCTGCCTAACTCATTGATCATGCTTTGCAGTTCATCTCCTGAGTGACTTAGCTAGGCAATGTCATCAGAGAATCGCCGACCACTAAGGTATTCTCTATTAACTCTTATCCCTAACTGTTCCCAATCCAGGCCTCGGAACACCTCGTGTATACCGGCGGTGAATAGCACTGGCGAAATCGTGTCTCCCTGCCTGACACCCTTCCTTAATGCAATTTTGTTGCTGACTTTAGGCAGGACTATGGTAGCTATGCAGTCATTATAGATATCTTCCAGTATTTTCACATAAGACTCTCCAACACCCTGATTGCGCAATGCCTGCGTGACTGGTGAGGTTTCTACTGAGTCAAATGCTTTCTCGTAATCTGTGAAAGCTATATACAGGGGCTGGTTATATTCTCCGCATTTCTCTATCACCCGATTAATAGTGTGAATATAGTCTGTTGTCAAGTATACTTTACGAAACCTTGCCTGATTATTTGGTTGATTGAAGTCTAAGGCTGTCCTGACTCTATTAGCGAATACCTTGCAGGAAACGGACAGTAGGCTGATCGGTCTGTAATTTTTCTCGTTCTTGACGTCTCCTTTCTTATGAATTAAGAAAATGTTAGCTTTCTTCTATGCATATGGTATGCTCGAGGTCATAAGGCATTGCGTATACAAGACAATAACTCCCATGAACCAAGTACTCAGTCAGCGTTGGTAGTCGTGCTTTTTAAGTACGGTGCGGCCACGCCCTAGGTGCGTCATTACGGAAAGTTATATAAGCACTATCGTAGTATTCTGTTTCACGGACAAGGTCCGGATCCCACGACATTTTGCTGTGCATTCGGAGCCGCTCCTCCTTGCACTAAATCCCCTCTACCCTGTGCCACTCCTCTTGCCTTTCCCCTCCTCCCCACTCTTCATACTCTCTCTCTTACGGTTACGTCATTGCCATCACAGATATTTATTTATTCTGAGCCCTCCACTACGACACCTCTTTCTTTATTCATTCTTTGACTGCCTTCTTCATCCCTTCTGCCACGCTGTGGTTCGGGGGTGTGCCGAGAAATGAGACAGTTTACTGCGCTTTTCCGTTCCCGAGAAGCATTTATTAAAACCAGGAATGGGGCGTTAACAGCTGCGCTTTAAAATGTTTCTGGCGCTTAATTAGTATTGCGCTGAAGAACATGTAATAAAGAGAAAAGAAGCTTCAATGTCTGCCTGCGCAACGCCGGCCATACCATGCGTGAAAAGTTGCCCAGATGAAGCGCCCAGAGGATGTTTTCACTGAAACAGCCTGAAAATAATCTCAGTTGGAAGCAGCGCTTGTCCACATTTGTCTTCTTTTATCCGTGTCAAATTTTAGCGTTTCAGAAATGGCGTTTAACCACTGATCAACCCAATCCGTCACCTTTGTGAACATGAGGCTACCAAGCCTCGTTGATGACTAAGGGCTGATCGGTAAGACGTACCTTAAAAACTTTCATACAGCTGGACTTTATCCATCGACTGGCCCGATGAAACCGGTCGATGGCTTCTTGTAGTTTCTTTGTGTCGCCGCTGTCGGGATTCGCTTGGGACAGATTGGACGCCCCGAACGAGGACAGCAGCAAGGCGAGGAAAAGGTTGAGCACCTGCAGCAGTGACGTCACTTGTACTGTAGAAATTTTCGCAGCTCATAGAAAAGTGCGACTTTGAACTCTGCTGTTCCTGAAGTCTGTTTTTTTGAGTAATTTCGCATGAGCGGTAGAAACTAAATACGTTCCCTTAAATGTACGTGGGTGTAAAATAAGTCAATTTTTACAAGAAAAAAGTAGCAATGCATTTAATATAATAAAAATATGATGTAGCTGTGTGGCTTTGTTACTCTTTATTTATGAGTGTCGTTAGTCTATAAAACTATTTTGTGGGTGTTTATTTGAGCGAAGGAAATAAACGTCACCATTCGTTGAAAAGACAATTTTCTGGTGTAACTTCATTCTTGCGCTGTTTGTAGCTCAGTTTAGATAATAAAAGGAAGTAATAGCGCAGTGCTGATAGAAGAACCTTGAATATGGCCATGTCGAAATTCGGGAACATTTAAATCCGTGTGTACTATTTTTCGTCCAAAATGACCGTAAACAAATCGCCCAAATGTCCGTTTTGCTGCAGTATATTGCTGCGCTTGAACGTGCTGAATGAGGAAGCCAGCATGTATTTTTCACTGGAGAACAAATGATTCTGGGGCACACTTGCATCTTCACGTTTAACGCCGGAAACCACAGTCCGCGTGCCTAGACCTCTATGAAGCTTCCAAGCTGTTTGTCTTAGCCTCGGTCCTTTAAGTATTAGTTATACTGTGGAACGGGTTCGGAGGCACACACGTACCACAAGGTTCCCGATGACCACCGTAGCGAGAAAGAAGGGGATGCAGGGCCAGCCGGAGACCCACATGCAGTCCCACATGGACTGAATCCACTCCCCGCACAACACCCGGAACACAATCATGAATGAATGCATGAAGTCAACAAAGTTCCACCGAGGAACCATGTTTTCTTTGAACCTACAAGAGTAAAGAAAAACGAGATCCACGATTAGCAAAAGGAGTGTGTGGACACTTCGCCGATGCTTCATAAGTTCGCGGAAAGAATTCTGGCGCACTGTACACTCATCAAGAACTTTTAGGCATGGAGCGTAGGTTGCATGCCCAGTGTCATAAAAACAATCGAATGTGCAAAACGTGACGTCACTGATCAGTTTTTATGTGCTTGCTGATTTTCGATGAGTCCTCGTTTGGTTGCTCTTATCGAGAAGACTAAAAAACGGATAGTTACCATATCACACACTTTTCATAGTTAATTTGTTTTGCTACTCTTCCGTTATAAGTGAAACAACTTTGCAGTCAGCAGACAAAGGTGAGCCTTAAACTGCGATCCTTAAAGCTGCAAACACTCCAAGCCCAAGGAAGAAAGGCTTCAATTAAAGGAGCTGCTTTTGTGTTTTTGGTAAATAACGTCACAAACAATTCACGTTAGGCTTTATCGGCACGGCAACACCGAGCTACGGGTCAAATTATTCATCTTGCTGAATAGGCGGGACTCTCTCGTAGTCATAAAAAGGCAGCCGTATGTCACCAATGTATCGTATCTGTGTTCGTGTAGACGAGGCGTACACGCACAGTCTTACAACTCGCGCATGCGAGTTCTCCAGTGAGCACACTCCGGGGCTGTGTAGGGCGTGACCAACTAGAGAAGTCCTAATTTTGGGGCGACTTCAGCTCTTCTTTCACGGATGATTCTAGCTGCGTCTTGCAATCAGCGGATAAAAGCACGGTGTTGGCTTCATAACTGTGTTGTTTTGTAGTTATCCTTTCTCCTTTCCATGTGAGGCATTTGCACATTAATGTGCAGCCGTGTGTTCCTCCAAAAATCAGAAGAACGCCCGAGAGGCGAAGACGAGCTTTCGTACTTTACATGCGTGATCTACACGTCGCCGCAGACTTATACGGTATTCCGGCCTGACACAGAACGTGGTAATCTAGGTCGCTTGTGTAAATGGCTACTCAGGTCATGAGGGTAAAAAACTTTCACGAAGTGGCTGTTGGTAGACATTTTCATGCTGTTCTGAGATTTATGGTAGGAGCAGAACTTCGAATGCTCCAAATGAGTGTAGGCGATGACTTGGGCCATTTGTGTAGTTGCACCAGATGAAGATACTTTGAACATTAGTCATGGCTACGCCGTCGTAGGGCTACGTTAGCGATGATCCGTTTGGTAGGACTTAATGGAAATCTCCGTTTAATGGTCCACAATGTGCTCGAGCTATCTGGGTGCTTTCACCAGATCCTGGCCAACAGCACTGGGGAAAGAATGTTGCTGGCGCACCTTTTCCGCTTTATCGACAGTGGTGGGCATAGTCGGCAACTATGAGGTGCTACGGTAACAGTGCTCTGCCCGGTGTGACTCTTTGCCAGTAAGTGAGGGAAAAGACTTACTTGTGCTTATTGTCTTCATAGTTCTTGCCAAAGAGTTGCATTCCCATTACGGCGAAGATGAAGATGATGATTCCCAGGACAAAGGTCAAGTTCCCGAGGGCACCGATGGTTTTCCCCATGATAGAGATGAGCAGGTTAAGGGTAGGCCACGATTTGGCTAATTTGAACACACGTAGCTGCAAGGTAGAATTAGCTCAGCGTAAGGGATTTTGTGTTAAAAGGTGCACCGTGTGAACAAACGAATACAGAGTGCAGTTTTTGTGCGCGTTATTTTGTTGTTCATGAGTTATAGGCGTAACTTGAGATAACGAACAAAAATAAGTAACGCTATAAACTAGAGATCAGCATAGTTAAACTCTTGCATTTTCGCAACTGTTCAAGACGTCGGGTATTGCTCAAACGTGTAATCAAAGGTGCGTAGCGTGCTTGTATATTTTGTGGAGATGAGACGCCAGATAGGCACTGCGGCTTATGCGATGTCAAGGCAAACTGCTTAACTTGCCTGTCTGAGAATGGCACTCTATCCTGTTGGTACTCGTGCTACAGGAGGGCGATTAACACTTTTAGGCACTGCTCGCTCTAACACTAGATGTACAGAACTAAATATGGTGCTGCAAAGCGGACAGAAGAGAGGAACACATGTCATTAGGGCATGGAGCATGGTGCGCGATTGACAATGCTCACATTAGTTGGTGAAAACCAAGGCACTGAACGGCACATCATGTTCTTCTCTATCATGCATCCAGGTCCATTCTGACGTTCAGACATCGTTATGCAATGTTTGCTTCCTGTTTAGCACTACATTACATTTGCAGCCTCTCGCGTAACAGACATCGCTGCCTGGCGGAAAAGTCGTCGGTTGCGTTCAGGCATTCTGATTTTTGTACTTCTCTAGGTACGCACCTTCTCACGCTCAACGGCGAGATAATTGTTCACTTCTTTTAAAATAGCAGACACTTGTGTTTACGGGAAAGATTTTTGTAAATACTAACAATGTCGATGAGCGCCACTTAAAGTGACACATCCATCTTGGGTCATCGTAACAACGTTCATACGACTTCCAACATGCACGTGCAAGATTAGTGCGATGTCGTGTGGCGACATACTCATGGTTTAAGAAACCGTTGTAAAAACAACTTACCAGACGAAACGAGCGCAGCACAGACAATCCTTGGACGTTTTCCAAACTGAGTTCAATTAGGGAGAGCGCGACGATGAGGAAATCGAAGATATTCCAGCCTTCGCGAAAGTAGTTTTTTGGACTCATGGCCATAAGCTTCATTCCAGCTTCTATCGCGAATGTCGCGGTAAAGAACTGCAAGAGAGAGAGAAAGACAGAAGCGTGACAGGCAAGCAAAATCAACGCGAGGGCAATATCGCAGGCAAAGGTTCGGTTGCGAGATAAAGATGACAAAAAATATGCTCAGTGAGAGGGTAACGATAATTGACTTTAGCCTACTTCTCTAGATGTGGCGAAAATGTCTTCCAAATGTAACTAAGCGCAAATGCATTATAACTTTGGTGATCTGGTGCAGGTATGAATATGCCGCACTACAAGAAATATGAACAGCCGCAAGCATACACGAGGCGTTGCTAAACTTTCTTAGATGCAAGACGATAAAGCCTTCTTACATATTCGAACACACTGCAGATTTCGGCCTTGGAAAGCAAGTTGCATTATACCATTTGTACTCTAAAAGCCTTGATTTCCATCTGCACATCACACAAACACTTCAAAGACATCGCCTCCATTGCCAACATATCGAAATACTAACTACTGCTGCGTAAGCTGCTAAACTACTGCTCGATTCTACTCAAGCTGCATGCCTAAACGTACGCACGCAGAAATGGGTGGAAGCAACCACGAAGCAGGACTTGTCTTCCCAACCGAAGTTTTGCCGCTTGCATAATTTCTGGCACAGCGCATAGTTGAAGGGCGATCGTAACTTACCGGTACGAGTCATGCAACTTCGGGAATTCCTTTCGTCAGAACGAGCAGCAAAAGGAATTGTGCTCCTCCGTCTTGTCTCAACGCGAAACCATTCAGACAGAGCTCTACAATTCTGACAAGGAGCGATATCAGAATAAAGGCATTGCCTGCCGGCATGCAGCTACAGTGACATAGTGAGAAGCCGTGACCACGATTTCTACAAGTGCTGAAAGAAACAAAGAGCACTACCAGGCACTGAAAGCGTGAAATATGTTGCAACCGACAGAAAAGTTTCCGTGTTATCTCTACTCGTAGCTAAGCTTTCTTACCTTCAAGATGAAAACCACGCTTACTTATAGTTCGCAAAGGGCCATTAAACCACTCAGTTCGCGACTAGTCTCTCCCTCTTTGGCATACACACCTTAGATACAGTTTGCTGCCAGAACACTAAGAATGCTCGTTTTTATTATTTGCACGTTGCCATTTTCTTGCTCTCTTAAAATGTATCGAGGCTCATTTCTTTCAACAAACACTAAACGCATGAATTTTACATTGCACTCAAGCTTTGAGGCTTCTATCATCTCTCCATCTCTGTAATATGCAGGTACCTTAGCACTGTGCAAATTTTTGAGACAAGAAACATGGTTAACACAAAATTAACAAAACATTTTTCGATCCAATAGCGGGCGTCATAATAGCAACAGGATAACACACAGTTCTGCATTGTGATGTTGCGCATCTTGTAATGGTACTCTCACTGCTCTGCAACAATACGCCCAACTTAAAGGTCATACGTGCAAATAAATACTAATGTTGGCAACATTGGCGGAGGGCAACATTACTATGAGTCGGCCATTATTCAGATATATATGCTGAGAACCAGAACACTTTCTCGTAAACGCGCAGCCGAGAGACGACTCCCAGGAGCATCCGGGCAACACTGCATGAACGGACCAAGAGACTGAGACCCGTGCAAAATAAGCAATGCTCTACTCATTCACCCAAAGGTAGCGAGTTGGTCCCGAAGAAACGACGCTCACCTCTGTGACGCCCCACGAGACATGGGGCGTCAATCACTCGTGGACCATTCGCTCCCGCACGTAGTGAGAGAGAAACAACTACGCGCCGGCGGGAAAGAAAGCACACTACTTTGGGTGCAAGAAGAAGAAGTAGAAAAGAAAGAGAGGAAGATGCGTCGTGGCAGCACCAGGAAGAAGAAGCAGGCCGAACTACACGCAGGCACCGGACGCAGAAGAGCAGCACAGGCGGTGGCGACGGCGGCACACTGGGCACTAGGCACTAGGCACTGCACTAGCACTTACGTAATTCCCCTTCTTGAGGACATTATCAAAGTCTTGATCCATGTTGTGATGGTCCATGGCCATGAATAGCGTGTTGACCACGATGCATAGAGTGATGAAGAGCTCCATGAAAGGGTCAAACACGATGAGTCCTAAGATCTCCTGGATCCGGATCCAGTACCAACAGCAGTCCCACACGCAGAACATGTCTATACACTTCAAGCAATTGGCTATGCACTTGTCTTTGAACTTGGGCCTCTCCTGCTCCTCCCTTTCTGTGGGGAAATAATAAATGGACACTGAATAATGTTTAAGTATGGCCGCCAGTGAGCCCGTGGGGGGCGTCTAACGCCGCCAGCTAGGGACACACGACACAGGCAGAGCTACGTAAGGGGGGCAGAACGGGCTTCACCAAACCGCGGCAGGCACACGAAACACGAGCGCTTCAGAGGGGCACGCCCACCCAGCCGCCGGGGCCGTCAAAGGGCCTGCTGTCGCTAAGCTTGCCTAGTTTCTGCAAAGTATGTCGCGTTCTTGGGCAGCTCGATCTGCTGCTCCCGTGCACTTAACCGTTTAGCCCCAACTATGCATCTAATTTTTAATTGAATAGGTTGATCACTACTTCATGAGCGTCACCGCCGGTAGGACCATTGAGAAGAGAGCTCGGTGAGCACCTTCAGACGTGTGAGACAATCGGAGAATAATGAATCCTGAAGTGCTCTTCTATACCTTTTGTAATTGCAATTGCATCTGTGCGCTATTTCAACCAGAAAAAAATTTGAACTTTGCCCCGAACACTGAAGTTTGCTAACTAAATATGACTTAGCACCCCAAAAAGATCTTTCTTTTTTTAGAATATATTAAGGAGCCTGTACCGTAGCTGAGCGGAGGCTGCTTGGCGGACTGGGTAAGCGTGCTTCCGAGCGCGGAAACTTGCAAACAGAAATAGAACACGTGGTGTAAGAAGTCATGTCACTAAAACCAGACAACTTGCAGGCGTTTCACATGCCTCATCAAAACACTCAAATCACTGCTTTGCTAGAAACAAAGTTAAAATGCACACTCGAAACAAACTTTGCATGCTTATTGACCCTGTAGAGAACACACTACTAGAAATAAGAAAACAGAAGAGCAGGTTTGGCACACAAGTACAAACTCGTACCGTGCATGAGGACATCGTAAATAGGGTATACACGTGGTCAAGTCCTCGACGACGACAAAACGCGCAGCGCTGTACTACATATGTTTTAAAATACGCTTTCCGGCTGGCAATTTACGTGTTAAGCTTTACTTCTATTATACTCATGCTATATAAACAAGCAACTTTTAAAGACAAGAATAATAGAAATGCTTATATCTCTTGGCCGCTAATGTTCCAGAGAAACAAGTATGAAAGTGTCAGCATTCATCAGGTTACATATTACAACCACTTCAGTAAGGTTCATTTCCTTGCTATAGCTTTCTCTAGGCCTTCAGAGAGCATACGAAGCTACTTTCATGGAAGTTTACTTTCGTAACTGATTTTGAAGACCTTTCGAAGATCGTCGTGTGACTATGATACCACTGAGTTTTTTGTATTGCGCAGACAGGCTAACACCTGATCTTCAACTAGAAAGTAGATGATAAACGCACTTTCGTCACTCTAAATTATTCTCAAGTGATTTTCCTTTCCAAAACAATAGATATAATGTCCAAAATTCTTGAGAAATTCAGTCTTCTTTTATTACTTGGCCTGATCACGTAACGAATTGTAACTTATGCTTAAGCCTCTTTTGCAGGCTAGCATCGAAATGACCACGTTTGGGTGGTTGGCGCGGGCACCGATCACAGGAGGAAAAGGCAGGCTTCGATGCGAGTGCCATCACTCGGAGGGCGAGCACCTACGAGGGTTCGTGTCGTGCTCTGTTTCCAAGCACAAGACTGCACAAGATGGGAGGATTCACAGAAGGCGGGCGGGTGGGGGGTCGAAAAGTGGGAGTGAAGGTCGGAGTTGATAGGTACCTCTCTCGCTTGCTTTGCTCTGACGCCCCGCGGCCTGCTCGATGATGTCATTCAGCACCATCACGTCTGCGGACGCATGGAAAAAAAACGAAACGAAATGGGTCACTTCTAGTCTTACACGCATTTGCGGCACTTTTCTTTGCATCGGTTCTAAATTAACTAAATTAATTTCAGCGACCGGAGTGAGACAGCTGGCATGTCTAAAACTGTTACCCGCTGGCGTATGATTGCTGCATCTCCTTAGGCTCATTCAAGATTCACCTTTAATTTAGTACGCGACATATATTCTAAAATCTAAACATGCAGATACGGAAGATATTCTTGTGCGTTTCGGTATGCTTCTAGACACGGTAGAAAAGACACAGCAGGCAAGTGCAATTTAGATCGTTTAATTCGCAGCTAGAATCGCGCCATTTACGCCCCTTACACTAGTTACGAATTACCTTTGTCGATTTTTTTTTGCAACTTCGACTTTATTGTTGCCTTGTACGCGTAGCAGAGTTGAGTTGACGCAAATGACCTTGAAGACCGCGTTTTATGGAATAAAACTGCACAGAAATGAGCAGTCTAAAAGTCTCCGCGTGTGCTTGGCTTGAGTGATCATGAAAACAATTTAGTCACCATTATTGCAATTAAATTAATGTAATTTAGGCATAACGACTCTCATCTCGCATTATCAACTCTCTAATACTTGTACCGTGTTCATAAATATTTAGAGTATAAGCATTATTGATACTCTTTAGCATCAATTTCATTTGAGCAGATGATGTTTACCTTTCATATCCACGAGGCCTTGCCTCTGTGACGGTTCAATAAAAGGGTTGTCTGGTTGCTCCTTCACAGCCAAACATTCCTCCCCATCCAGAGTCATTTCCTGGAAAGGAAGGTTTCGCGTGAGAGCCTTAAAAAGGCCACATCTGCACAGGTATTCCAACACTAAGAGTTGTAAAGATTCCTCCGGTATATATTCCGGGAATTATTTTCATTTATAATTACTATCTGCTCTGTCCATGGTGCAGTATTTTTTCCAGAAAGTCTAAGTAGCAGTAAGAATGCACATCTCTACCATGATTTGGTTGTGAAGCTAAAAGCCCACTCATACTTTTTTTTTGTTTTTAGAGTGGAAATAAAGTTTCGGTCACAAAGTCTAATGTAATGAGTACGTTAAAGTATTTTTGTTGACCAATTTTTAGTGTCGAACAGGGACCTGCGTTAAAAGTTTATTGTAGCCTGTTTTTTTCCTCCCTGATCCAGCATCTACGATGGAAGAACTATTTACGTGAGCAATTTAGGCCAATGTTCGCTCTACTGGACAGGTTGTGGCCAAATAATGTACGAGTAAAGACTGCGCAATGTTGTAATAAATCAGCATAGGGCGAAATTCAAAACGGAAGATGGCGAATAGATTAATCATGAGGTTATATTTCTTCGAAGCTGCCTAATTTTCGGATTGTTTCAACAGTCAAGGAAGCACAAAATTATCTTCGATAATTGAAAACGCAAAGCACAGGGTTAAATACATCACACATGAACACAACCTGGAAAGAATAGTCGAGGTAAAAGAAACGCACTATGTACTGTTTGTTTGGCACACGGTTTGACAAAGTGACTTTGACGCTGAAAGAACAAACTTATCTGAGATACAGGACGAATACTGTTAGAATCTTTTTTTTTCTATTCCGTGGTAAACCACACAAACATTGTACAAACGCCTGCACAAGAGGTGCGGTAGCAAGAAGCTGTGGGGCTGCACAGAAGGAGGTGCGAACACCTGTCAGCATGATTTGAAGAAACACGTTTTTCACATTACAAAGAGACACGTTGTTTCAGTGATACTGTCACGGACCTGCCACTCTTACTGACCTGAAATGCCTCGCACATTCCTCGAGTTAGCGTGCTTTTACTGTGCCAAAACTTTGACCTCTTGCAAATTCGGTTCAACCGTACACGTGCTTTGGCGTGTCGAGCTTTTACGCGGGCATGTATCATCCGCTTCAGGCCACAAGAAACATTGCTGCTGTACAATTCATTCATATCAATGACGGTCGGAAAGCAAATAGAGAATCTACGGTCGTCACTGGCACTCTGAAAGTCGTCCAGTGCATCTCTCGCAGGGAAGTCGAAGACGAAAACTTCCGTGTAACGGCTTCCGTTGAACGGCAGAACCGCAGTTGCTGAAATCCTACCATAGTAACCTAAAGACGTCCGACTTGAAACGGCTCAGAGCGAGCAAATACTGCAGCAAGGCCAGAAACTGGACCATACCTGCCACAACGTTTGGCATAACTTTGCAGAAGTCGCTGGAAGAAATGAGATGCTGATGGGTTTTTTTTCAGCCCCAGAAAACGGAAAGCCACGTGTTAATTGTGAACGGAAACGAAGGCTGTACTGAGAAACCTGACAGAACTCTACGTTGATTGCTTCGCAGGAGTAATTTATAAAATACGCTTATCATGTGGAAAGCTTTACATTGGACTGATTTGGCTCTGCATGAATGGCCAGGTGCGAAAGCATGCAGCTTTGTCAGTTAAGGTCAAAGCCAGCATATGGATTCCTGTAGGTGTGGGAGTAACATTACGCTAGCTCGTGGGATAGTGGAAGCGTTTAAAGGAAAACGAACTGGCATTCATCCCGAATGTTTACGCCTTTGTGAAACTCTGTTGAATACTCTTGAATCATCGCACTTGCTTGAGTGTAGCCGCCACAGTCTTTTACGCGTGCGCCTCATGCGCAGGTGTTTGCGCATGTTTGTTTCGTGCCATATGAAGCAGTAATGTTGCGGTGCTAATTCTGTGTCCTGTCTTCTGAATATGCTTGTTCTCTTTGCGCCAGCATGTTTTTGCTACAGCATGATAATGCCTGAGGCGCGTCAATCCACAGCTTTTGACGCGGCAAATGTACGAAAGGTGTATGCTAGCACAGATTCATTTGTATTGTCGCGTTTCTCTCCACAAAACAGCAAACAAAACCAAGTAGCCGTGCAGTAATTAAGAACACTTTGGCATGCCGTGCAGCCGGGCTTTCGGATGCGCACTGCTGACAAGCCTTCCCCTATCACTGAGGTCTAGAGATGTGAAGTAACTGTTTCTCTGGTATACAGAAAGAAAACAAATATGTAGTGCTTCGGACAGCAGGTCCGTTGAAGCGAAGACAATTGGCACGTGAGCGCAACTGATAAGGCAGACAGCAGAAGAAAGTAAATGAAGCAGCCAAGGCATTAAGTCACAAGGCGCTCAACTGACCGCTGCGTTCGGACTGGGAATCAAACCTCGATGCTCGGAATATGCCCACGTACGCATCTTTCACCAGGGCCCGATGCGCAGAGCAGGCCCGCAAAAGAGATACTCCGCCGCCCCGTGGGCTGATTCATGTCGCAGTCTCTGAGTTTAGTGTGTAATGTGCGAGTGCAAAGGCGGTGCTACCTAAAGCAGCGGGGCGATTAGGACAGATGGTGCGTCGTAGCGTGGATGGCTGCCCCAAGCACAGCGCGGGTAGCGTGGTGATGCGGCGGCCGGGGGCAAGCGCACAACGAAAGGATAAGGGGACCGAAGGTGAGAGAGAGAGAGAGAGAGCGACAGAGAAAGAGATCGAAAGGGGATCGTGAAAAGAGAGGGCGAGTGAGAGAGAGAGAGACCTCGTAGTAGTAGCATCCCTGCAGGTTTCGCGAGCGCGAGCGCAGCTGGCTCTCCTTGGTAAGGAGGCCGGGTCCGCCAGGCCCGGCCGCGGCGCCCCCTCGGCAGAAGACGTCCCCGCCGTGCGAGGTGTAAGACAGGCGCGACGAGTGCGACGTGTAGCTGGAGTGCCGCGACGCCAGGCTGGCGTACATAGGCAGCAGGATGGCGCCGTTGTCTTCGGACATGGGCGTGACGGCGTTGCTGTCGTCGGCGTACGGCAGGTGTTCCTGAGCGTCCCGGTACGTCTGCAGGACGAGGGGCTTGCGATCGCCCAGGCGACGCCCGTTGCTGCGCCAGCTCACGCTCAGCTGACTACCGCGGCTGCCCCTACGGAGGTTAAAGGGCGAGCCGGGTAGGCTCAGGCTGGCCTGCTCACACCACCGCCAGGACACGGCGCCCAATGGGTCCGGATGATGGGTGGAAGAGGGGAGGAGAGGTGGGGAGACAGACAGAGACAGAGAGAGGAAAGAGAGTGATAGAGAGAGAGAGAGAGAAAGCAGACAAAGCGGGGAGTCAGAGGCACTGCAAGCAACGCGGCCGTCGCTGACCGGGGAGCGAAAGAACGCGGCATCGTTGTCCGCTAGTTTACCCAACGCCTTCGTGCTCTGAGCATTCAAGAGTTTTGCCACAGGTGATTAAGCTTTCTGCCTTGAAGGAACGAGGGTTATGCAGTGAGGAAAAGGAAAGGATGACCACACACAGGACGACCAGTGCTCCACAACTTTCGTCGCCCTTTTCCTAATGCGCTTGGTCATTCCCTTCATGACAAGCCAAAAACTCCGACTTGCAACGCCATGCTACTGTGCACAATAAGGGCTTTTGTCATGCTTGTGGACTATCCTAAGAGCTTTTCGGCCTTTTTACTGATCATCTAGCAGTGTTCACTATTCAAGCCAGAGTGAAAAACTGTACAGTGGTTGTTAGCACATGCTAACATGGCGTATGTAGTTCACTCCTTGTTAGTGAGTTCTTTACATTTCCGAGGAGCGTTTATGCTCTTATTGGCTTGTGCAGAAGAGAGACCAGCGGTAATGAAGAATGATTCCCGAAAAATTCTGAGTTGGCTGTGTTCACATTTTGTCGGGCCATGCTGACACTACTATTCAGCGTAGTATTTTCTTATACGGTCCTGCCATAGCATCTAACTGTGGCGTCTCCCCGGTTAGCGACGGCGACACATGTTTATCACTACGTGTGCACTGCGGACGTGCGAACGCGGGGTTGTGCGCGGCAGCGAAGTGACGGCAGTGTCACAAATGTTGTTAATGATGTCGATAACATGTATACAGTTGTAGCTAATCACACTTGCAAACAGGGTCGTTTGGGAGCTTAAGAGAAACTAAAGAAATCTCCGTTTAAAGTCTGCAATGATTTTTGATTATTGGTGGATTCCAAAACAGCACGTGCAGCGTTAGTTCCGTGTATAAGATGAAAAATGCCGAGACGTTGTCACTCTTAACGTGTTTGTAGACTCTTGCTGTTTTTTTTGCTTCATATTTTTTTTTATTTAATGAGAAGAGGTCTTCCCAAGATGGATGTATTATATATCTGCTCACACGCAAAAGAAATTATGTAATACAGAAGTTTGTGGACGCAGAAATGATTCGCTTTACCGCAAAAATGCGCCAAAATCACTGCTGCCAAAATATCATTTGACGTTTTGCTATGCAGCAAAAGTTCTCGGTGTTGAGAAATATATGTCATGCATCCTTTCTGGCATGTGATACACAGTTGACGCATGTTCATATTTGATGCGCCCTACTAAGCCATGTCCTGTCGTATGTTATGAAAGTTGCGATTTTTCTGTGAAACCGATGCAAAAAGTTTTGTTGATAAGGAGCAGCACGAAGGCTATGTGCTGAGCGATTTGTAAGACTAGCGCATGCGCTTTCTTGGCGTGCAAGGACATCTAAGGCATCCACAATGCGGCTCTGAAGCCTTTCAAATTAAGTAAGATCAATTTTATGTTTTGCTGGACGTAACAGAATGATCTGCGTCCTAAAATTTCCAGAGGAGTTCTTTCGCTAACTTTTGTGATTTTAAAATACAGCTGAATCATTAACAGTTGCTGACAAAAGTTTCCCAAACGTCAGTTGTGTCAAGTTACTTAACCTGCTGTTTTCTGTGAACTCAGTACAAAACCTTGAGAAACTCCTGCGCTGAGAATGACGCTGAGATGTCAGCGCAACTGAAATATTTTGCACTACGTTTTCACCTTTGCTGCTTGGAACCACCACCTTGACCACATGAAAGTCCGTTAGCTTCTTCTACAAATGATTTTTACACCTCTGATAGATGAGGTGTCTGTTTTTTATGCACATGCTCTCGGAAGAATGAATTGATGGTTTGGTGATCGCTCTAGGAGCGCGACCCACTGGTTTCACTACACAAGCGGGACGCCGTAGTCGCTGCATGCACCCGCTGACCTCTCGGTACAAAGCAAGAGCAAGAGGTCAGCTCTGCAGTCTTAAAAGTCTAAAGAGGCTACACGTGCATATTTTCACAACTTTTTCTTGTTTTTTTTTTCTCTTTCGCGCACCTAATTTTCGGGCAGACAGCCGCCTAGACTACGTGTAGCAACGCCTTGGCACACGGGCTGCCCGGCCTACGCTCATCCAGGGGAGGCTCGCTTCGTCTACTCTGGGAAGAAAGGGGACAGCTACGAAGTCTCAGCACCGTCGAGAGATGCGAGACATCTTGATAGAGGGGTAACGAACACAGACGTCGCTTAAGGCACTGCCTACGGTTTGTCTGCGTCCCGAAGACAGCTTGCGTGGATAGACAGATAGAAAGAGAGAAAGAGAGAGACAGAAAGAGAAGAGAGACAACCTGCTCCTCTACGAGGGCCTCAGGATCGCTACGTCACGAGAAGATGAAGAAAGGGGGAGGCTGGCGTCGCAGCACGGCTTCATTCCGGGGGGGAGGTCACACAGGGAGTCCGCGCGTGCGCGAGTGCACTACTTACCCTTGGCCAATGCGAAAGGGGACGCTTCTGCGACATCCGCGGTGCGAAATGCCTTCGTCACTTTTCCCATTTAGTGATGCGCTGCAAAAACATCCGGGCTTCGGGGTATCACGTGACACATGCAAGGGGGAACACAGCCTTGCTTGGCCAGGTCGCCCAACACATAGAAAAGAGCGCGGCACAAGAGAGAAACCGAGAGAGAGAGAGAGAGACTGGGTGAAGCGGCGGGATAACGGGGAGAGGGCGTACGCAACGCGCGCACTGGCGCACCACCCTAAGCAGAAGAAAGAAAGGAGTGGCGGGCAGGCGAAACGCAACAAGACAAAGCCGAGTGTACCGCGAGAGGCACGTATACAGTCGTGAGCAGTTGTAACGCGAACAGCGACTAGCCACAAGCAATGGCTGCCAGCTGCAATCGGCCCATCCTGGGCATTTGACAAACCTCGGCCAGCAAAAAAAAAAAAAGGGGGGGTTGCGCGGAAGGACACATTAAAGAGCAATGCTGGCGTCAATGTTAGCTTTGCATCAGTGGTTGCAAAACATATCAGCCGGACATTGGGCAGTCCGCCCAAGAATTTTTTTCGATGTTGTTAATGAGACGTAAGAGCCTAGCTTGACTTTTAAGTGTTAAGCGCTAAGTACACAGTCAAATCATCCGGCCCTTTTCGTGAAGTCGGTTTTTACTTGCGTAATCTAGAAGACATTAGAAGAAGATCGTGTTGACTTTCGTTCGGCTCAACTAGCACAACAGTGTGCTCTGCTTTTGGTACAGTCGTCAGCGCGATTGTCTGGAGCGCTTGAACGCCAACCTGTCGCACAAAATGAGTGAAATTTTTAAGCAGGGACTCGGTCCTAGAGACAGTGCTTGCTCTGGAGCAAACGCACGCAGACGTACAGTTTGCCCTGGTAATTGCACTGCTTCAGCTACAGAGAAGATGAGCCAAGATTTCCCTTTCTTTGTTCTAGAGCACACCGCTCCAGCGCTATGGACAAGCAGGCTGAGGACTGCACATGACGAAAAACAGATATATTTCGCTCATCCTTTGCTTTATTAAGTGACAGTTCCCTACACATTGCTTAAGAGTATTCACATCTGCGGTCGAGGACAAACCAAAGCATAATAACGCAGGCTCAAGCTTATAGAGCTCGCAAATACATGAGCTTGCGTACAGAGCGCGAACACGCTTATAGAGACAAAAGAAGGGCAACCTCGCTGAAGACGGAAGGAAAAGTCGTCGCAGTTCTATCTAATTAGCGTTATGCGTGCTCACGCCTGTACAGCAGGTTCATTTCTTGGCAAAGAAAGCTTAAAAAGCAGTTGGAAGCACGGATGATGAAGGGAGTTTGAAAGTGCAGAAACATTGCGTAGTTACACTCGTGAACATGACATGTTCGTAACACAAAAGGTAAAGATGCACTGAGCAGTGTGCTTTCCGAAACAAGTTCACAACAGATAGACAGAAATGTTTCACATTAAAAACAAAGAATAACGAGTCCAGATAAAACAAAGAGGATGTTTTTTTTCTTCTTTCACATGAACAGTTATAACGCTTTTGTGCGTGCAAACCTGTTGTGTGTTCATACTGAAGTGTCTTTTTTTTTTTGCTCGAATGTTTTTCTGTCCGTAGCGATAAGCAATAGATGTGTCCTTAATGTTCACACATATCTTCTTATGGAAGAAATTTTCTAATAAAACAAAGAACAACCACAACAAAGTTCTGCGTTATGAGTGTTTGACAGCTTATGAGGCTAGTGATACATGATACAGAGCTTTGACGCATTTGCATGCGAATACGGATGCATCGGCATGCAGCAGACAGCGATGCAACGACAGCAGCATACGCAAGCGACAACCTCTAAAGCAGAGACACTCGAGCCAAGCAGCAGCATGCACTAAATGGGAAGGCGCCCGCGACTCTGGAAAGAAAGTCGCCGTCTCTGCCACTGGAGGCTATCCTCTAAGAAGGGGCAAAACTCCAGCCTCGCAGTTGCTACTGCCGTCGCCGGAGGGCCTACTAAGGGCGGCGAGGTCTATGGGGGAAAGTGCCGCTCTCCGGTGTTTACGTGTTGAGGGGAGGACTCGAAGAGAACGCCGTCGTTGCAGATATGCGGAAGACCGTACCGTCCGCAGCAGGGCACCCTTGTCTGAGGTTGCAGAGCACGGTCTAGAGTCACGGCACTGCTATGACATCTACTGGGGGGGAGGGGCTAAGCAATCCACTATCGCAAGAGCAAAGGAGATAACCACACCCCGTCTACCGAGTGCAGAAGGAAAACGACGCTGGGCCCTAATCGTTGCATACATGATCGCTATAGGGCACTTTTCTATTACTTCTAAGCCGACGAGCGGCGGCTGTTTTTTTTAATTCACAGTTCGTAAGTGTAAACGGGCATTCTACAAATACACCGTTCACTAACCAGCCGTGTGCAATTTTGCGGTTGTTATAGATGTTACACGCTTATTAACGTCATGTAAAGATTGAGTAACGTGTTCATCAAGTTGTGAAAGGATGCCAAAAGCTAATATGTGGACTTTACTGCAATGCGTCCGCTGTGAAGTGGTTCTAGTTTGAAGAAGCTAAACACAATACCACTTCTGAACTGTGCCGGGCACATCCAGTGAATTTATTTGTTTAAGTAAAGGTAGGGAAGTCAAGGGTTATCACGCAGAAGAAAGGCGGACCAAGCCTTCGAATTGTAATGTTGGAGCCTAATTGTCCACGGCTGGTTGGAAGAAAGAGCACGCCGACAAAACAAATAAATACGCATATCTAGACTAACTCTAGCTAGAAACTAGGCTTGCACAATGTTCTACAACAGGACAAGGCTAAGAACCACACACAAAAAATTAAATACTGCGAAAGAAAGGCGAAACCGAACAAGCTGTTCAGCCACACCAGTAAGAAAAAAAGAAAGAGTACAAAGGAATAGAATAGTAAAACAAGTATAAAAAGAAGAGGAAACGAAGGGAAGAAAACACGGGACTAGTCAACACTGGCAAACAAAAAAGCGCAAACAGAAGGGACGACACACGAACTCAGGCCGACAAGTGAAGAGGGTTGCCCGAATAAAGGGGACCCCCTTTCCCGATACTCACAAAGGGACTGCTATAACGCCGCCCTAATATCTGCAAACAAACAAAGAGGTTTTGAACCCACGCGTTGGTTAGCGCGGGGTGGTTGACACGCTTTGCATGCGCCGCGGCCAACCCTGTCCCCCTCAGCCTTTCGCTTTGCTCTCTGTTTTTTTCTTTCATTTTTTCATCATAAAATACGAATTCTATGAACGAAAAGGACTGCGGGGATCATTGTGTTTCCCTATGGTAAGATTATTCTAGATGTGACGTATCGCACGGAGCGGATCACGCACAAATTGATTTATAAAGGTTGGCAAGAAATAAATTGAGAGTCATAGCTTTCATTTCTTTTTCTATGGCAGCAAAAGCACTTTGACTGCAATTGTGAGACTGAGAAAGAAGCACAGCATAATGCGAAAAAAGAAAAAAAAAGCTTGCGAAAAAATGCTAATGACTACAAAAGACGAGCACGCTCTGCAACGGTTGTACATATCACTGACACGTTAGCTTCCTGTCATTCGTAATGATGGCTTGACTTTGGGATATTGTAAATTTAGTACCGGTCGGCTGAAGCCTGTCTTGCTCGCGTTTACACTTTTCTGGCAAGTACTACACATTCTATATTAAGTGTCAATACGTTCTTAGCAGTCAAGTTTGGCTCTGTTTCGTAAGCGATCAGCGGCACAAAAATAAGGCAGTTCAAAAGGCCGCTGCCCCATTTGGGAAATATCAAATGTCACTAAAAAAGAACCAACGCTAACCTGAACCATCGACACACTAAAAGGCACTGGAACACAGACTGAGACTTACGCATACCAGGGTTGGCTTCTTTTGTCTATGGCGTACATTTTTCACTACATCAAGAATTTACTGTAATGACTGCTCATTTTTCATGCGATATTTGAGAAGATGTAATGAAAATGTGGGTATACAAACCCACCATTGAGAAATATAGTGACATGGAATGCATTGAAGCATCTGCGTGTAAAGTAATACGCCATGTAGGACTTATTTAACCACCTGAGTACCTTCTATACATACTAGCTAGACTATCACATAATACGCACCGAGCGTTATTCGTTGCCAGTTCTCTAAGTGTGTCGATTCCTGACTAGTTGGTTGCTCTAACAAGTTGAAGTTCGTAGGTACATAAATGGACTTTTCAGATTTTCCATGGAGTAGTCCAGCACATATGTGCCTTATAGTGAGCTGTGCATTTTGCATAAAAAATAGTTTTCAGATAGTACTGCTAGGCCTAATCAGTTTTTAGCACCGCGGAGCTTGATTGTGTAATTTGTTGAAAGCGTTTCTAGATTTTCAAAAGTGATCTGAATGGAAAAGTTGCTTACTCCGCCAATGAAAACAGTGGCCTTAATTAGAACGCCGAGTTTACACACATAAAGAAAGCGACCGAAAGAGACAATGCTTTAATCGAAAAATGTTAAGGAAATTGTTCGAAATTATGGATAGAGCCACTGCATCTCATCAGTGCTTTGGTAACAGGTATTAGCGCCAGCATCCTAGACAAATCTATTCTGTTCCTTCTTTTAAGATGCCTTCGAACTGTGAACTGTAACTACCGAGTTTCTGCGCTGTTATTGTTATTACTGATGACAAGTGTCTCGACCCCTGTCCTTTTACGCAGTCATCGCAGTGACCACTCAGTACACTAAAGCCTCAAGTGAGAGGTGAAATGCCAAGGTAGCCACTGAATTCGGCACTTTTGAGCACTAGTATCCTCTGTGCACAGTGTTGCTGCCTGGAAAAAGGGGTTCAAAGTTTCACAAAGCATAATGGCGTTATAAAGGAAGCATATAGCATTGTAAAGAGGGTCACCTATACCATCGTGAACGGCCCTACACATGCATATTCGAGAGGCGGCACGCGTGTGTGTGACGTGTGTGTGAACGTGCGCGCGCGTAGAGAGGTGGGTGGGGTGTAGGATTACCTTCCGCACCTTAGAGTTGGCGGCGGAGCGCGGCCGCGACTCCGGGTAGCAGAGGTCGTCAAGCTGCTCGGCCGCCGCGTCGGCGCTCCTTAGGCTCGCCCGCTCCCGGAGGTCCCTGGGATCCTCAGCGCCCCGGTCCTGGCCCACGAAGAGCTCGTACGAGCGGCACGAGAACTCCGAGGGGCTCTTGACCACCTGGCCGCCGCCGTTGTCGCCGCCGGCGCCATCTGGATGCGGCCGACCGCCGCCGGCCGCCGCCTCGGCGCGGGCCTCTTCTTCCTACGCATCAACCCGAAAGACAATATGCAGCGTGTTTGGAGAGCTCATCTTAAAAAAAAAATTGGCTGTGGCTTAGCTAGGGTTAAGCCTGGATAAGCGAAAAGTTCTCGCTGCTTTTCAGCCAACACCCAAGCTACCACTTTTGGATCGGTGTTTCTGCGCCGTCCGAATGCTGCTTCTTCTTCTCCTTCCATGGTGAGTGTCTGCGCCTGTTCTATGGGCAAGCGCGCCTTATACACCCCTCTTTTCAAATGTGCACTGCGCACGGCTGCCGCGAAAGGTCAAGCGGTGGCGAGGATGGCCGCCTCTTCTATGGCCGCCGCCGCCGCCGCTCACGCGTTCTCGCAACGCCTTGCGAAAGAACCTTCTCCTCTTGGGACGGCGGCGGCGACCGCGCGGCAGCGGCGAAAGGTAAAACGGTGGCGAGGAGGAGAAGCGGCGACGCTCAGACGACGGAGTCAGCGCGTGGCGGCGACGACGGCTGCGGCAGCAGCGGCCACCTGCGCTCCGCGTGACGTCACTCGGTTTCGCGCATGCGCAGCTGCGGCTAAAATTGATCACGGCGCACGCCAGACCCGGTGTTGATGAGCCTAGTGAAGCTTTTCGCTTCAAACAAAGAGAGACTGCAAGACACGTCGCAAGCCTCTGGGGCGAAGAAGAAGCAACCACGGCTATGCGCGGCCCTTAGATATATGTGGCCTGAAGTTTATAAGTTGCCCGTAGCCCTATCAATGACAACGCCAACAACAATAGGACCTTACCCGCCTTGATAAAGTGACCACACAGCGCACATCCTGAAGAGGGCCGATTATGATGAAATTCTTAATGGCCGCCGTTTGAATATGAAAATATTTGGTAACGGCACACGAGGCGACTGGAGGGGCGGTGGCGGTGCTGTTCAACGCGAAAAACGTGCCCTATACAGCTGTACTTGTACTACTTTAGTTTTAGACAAAATTGACATAAAAAAAACTAGATATTTCATCGCTAGTGCTGGTGGAATTTTATGTACGCACAGACCAGCGTAGACAGACTGCAACAGTCTTTTTATCGGCGAGGTAGGCGTGCTAGTTCAGTAGAAGAGCAGTGCTGGTATTACAGGCTGGAGAAGCTACCCGAAGTGGCGTCGAAATGCATCTACATGTAGGTGATGTTTAGTAAAACTGAGAAAAGTTGCTTAGAGGTTCTGAATGTGCCCTAGAGATTTTTAATTTCAGATGCTAATGAAATATCTAATGGAGAAGATAGACAGGCATAAATCGGCTGTCGACTCAAGCGCGACATTACTAGGTTACGGATTAGTTGATATTTAAGGGATTAGGTGAGGGTATAATAAGGGATCAGTTGATATTGCATAATTACTGGGAACTACCATTAGAATAAAAGAAAACGAACACAGAGTTTTTGGCGGCTTCTCGAATCTAGCTAAAAGTTTTGCTGCAGGATAGTTGGACTCTGTAAGATGCAGAGGGCAAAATAATAGACATCATACTTTGTAAACTGGATGCCTAAAAATGTGCCCATGTCCGGTTGTCTTTGAGGGCGAACTTCTTAACCTTGAGATTCAGCTATGATGTATGAACACCTGCGTCGTTTTTTTCTGCTAGCTTAAAATGTCGGGGCCGCGCTACTTAAATGACGCAGCTAACATCTTCAGCACTGCCTATTGACTTCATGATAAACACAGTAGCGGTGTTATTGCTCTCTCTCATCTCGCTTAGTAAAAGGAAGAGGCATAAACAGAATGACTGTCTCTTCTAGTTAGAATATTATTTGTTTCAACCATTTCCTAATGTATTGTTGAGGTATTAGCGGGGTCGCAGCGGAGCACCAGACAGAGACGACCAGCGTGGCAAGCTTCTAGTTCCGGACTGCGCGTGCCGGGCGTGCGCTCCGAGCACGCGCTGTCGTTCTTTATTTTCTTCTGTCGCGGGAACGCCGATCGCAGCGCCTGCGCTTTATAGCGTCGCCGGGCGCTACAGGGCCCCCCGCCTAGACGGAACGTCGAAATATACGCGCCGACGGGGCAGAGATGGAGTAGCCACGGCAGGCAAGCAGGCAGCTGGAGTAACAGTGTCCCCACGGGGTCGCTACAAGGTCCGGTAAGTTCATGTCGGGGGCCGGGAAGAGCTGTCGGGTGGAGTGCACGGGCTCAGGTGGACGAGCCTGGCTGCTGCGCAACGGGCGAATGAGGCAGAGTGCCGAGCTGACAAAGCATATTAGGGCAATGGAGGCCATGGTGGGGCCGTCACCGACTGTAGTGCTGCCCGCTGGCACAAGTGTCATTGGTGCTGGACCGTTGCAGCTGATGTCGGCGGGAAGCTGGCACACAGAGTACGCCGTCACAAGCAAGGGAGCGGTCGAAACGGCTCCGTGGACAGATGTGGTCTTTAGCGTGGTGTCGTGTCGCTGCTGTAGCGCCAGCTTCAAGTCGTCCAAATAGGTGGAAATGGCTGGCTTACATGGCTCAGGTGCCCCTGATGTAGGGCGCGAGCAGTGCGGTCCGGCCACTAGGGTTGGCACAGGTGTGACCGACGAGACACCGGTGACAGCTGTGGTGATGACGGAGGAAGTTGCTGGGTTCAATTCCAGGTGCTGGGGTAAATCGGGAGTGGCCGTCCGGAGCGACTGGCCAGTGCTGATGCGCGTGTGGGCATGGTCGGGCTTGAGAGCAAGCGCTGACACTGGGTAAGGAACTGTTTCAGGCAAAGTGGGGCTGGAGGCGATCGCCGTGCTTGTTACTGCTGTCATCGGGTTGGCTTTCGCATCCTGCTCCTGATGACGAGTAGTGCTCTGCGGACCTTCTGAGGGGCTGGGAGTGTGACAAGCAGGCTTGGTCGTTGTCGAGGGCTCTTTAGCATCAGCGGGCGACGGCTTCAACCTCACAGAAGAGGCCTGCAGAGCTGTTGGCGGTAGTGACGAGGTAGATGGAGATGCCGGAAGCCTCGGCACGGCTGCTGCCGCAGAGTCGTCTTTGGCTGCAGGAGGCTCTGGCGACAACGCCACTGAAGCGCAAAGAGGCAGGGCCAGAGACGCGGGTACGATAGGAGTGGGAGAAGGACGCGAGGCGAAGCTCGTGCGGATCCCACCTGGTGTGGCGTCGAGAGAGACAGCCGGGCTGGAGACGCTGGACGGGAGTGGCGGCGATGCGGCGAGGGGCTGCTGAGGCGGGCCGGGTTCTGATGAAGGCTGCGTGGGCGCGAGCGAGGCCGGTGCAGGGCCAGAGGCTGGCGGCGGCGAAAACGGGTCCGCTGCGTCGTAGAGCGGCGGCGGAACGTAGTAGGCGCCGAAGTCGGCCAAGACGGCCGCACGCAGCGCATCGTATGGCCGGCCGCCGAAGGCAGAGTAGGTGAGCCGACGCAGGAGGTCGGGCGGGAGGATGTCGCAAAGGACTTCGTGTTTGAACGGCTGGATGGTGATGCCGTTCAGGTACATCGCAGCCTCCAGTTGGGCGAACCACCCGCCGACGCCTGCAGGCCGGAACGCCGGGAGCGGCGGATCGAAACTTGGGTGCTGCCAGTACGCCATGCTGGAACGCCGCTGAGATAGAAGGCACGGTTCGCCAGGTCACCACTGTTGAGGTATTAGCGGGGTCGCAGCGGAGCACCAGACAGAGACGACCAGCGTGGCAAGCTTCTAGTTCCGGACTGCGCGTGCCGGGCGTGCGCTCCGAGCACGCGCTGTCGTTCTTTATTTTCTTCTGTCGCGGGAACGCCGATCGCAGCGCCTGCGCTTTATAGCGTCGCCGGGCGCTACAGTATCATGCCGAAGTAGGGCCATGCTGCGTATTTTATTTTCTCTGAGAAGGCGCATTACCTACGTTCTCTCTTAGGCTTAAGAGCCACCACCTCTAAATAAATATACCTTCACTCACTTTGAGATGGAGCACCTCTGAAAGTCCTGAAACCACAACTCAACACTTCTTCCCCTCGCTGGTATTTCTGCCTTGACGCAGCCTGGAGCTATCGCTATAGGCTCGCTTACGTACTTTCATCTGCTAAACCGGTGACTACGTGGAGCCGCTTATAGGCGGCGCCAAAAGCCTAAGCATCGGCGTACTTCGTAGTAATAGTCGGCCACTGCTGTCCTGAGAACTGCTATAGGACTCGTTACGCCTAACCAACGCTAAATCATAATTCCAACGCGATTCATAGCGTGAACCATGGTCTAGAGACCTTGGAGCGTTCGCTGTCACGTGAGAGGAGAATCGTGGCGCTCCGAAGGCAGCGCTGTACTCACGGCCCGCATGGCTTCTTCGAGAAGGCGGTCCTCCTCCGCCTCCTCTTCGGCCTTCTTTTGTAATTCGTCGTACGACATGGCTACGATAGCCAAGATCAGATTCACTAGGTAGAATGAGCCCAGGAATATTATCACCACGAAGAAACACATGTGCCAAGGGCCCGCCGATCTTAGCACCTGTCGTCGATGGAAAATGGGCGTGGGTAGTGGGAGAGAGAAAGAGAGAGAGAGAAAGAGAGAGTGAAACAAAACCATGTAAAAGGAAGACTCGTGATCGTTTGGCGCCTCGGGGGACACTCGATGCATTTTCACAGGGTTACTTTAAGCTCGCAAATTTTGTACAAGCATTCTGATTGTCATTAACGTCATGCTGCACGCTTAAGTAGTTTTTTCTAGCCGTATGTTTAATTTCTATGAGCTGAGGGGCAGGTCGGGCCGCAATGCGAACAGTGTTTCAGTTGTATCCATATTCAGTCGTAGCAGAACGTTTGCACTCCATTGTCACAAGAGGTGTCTATCTTCTAGATATAGCTCAAGGCATATAGAAATTACTCCTTAAAGAAGATACGATAGTTGTGAATGGTGTAGGAGCTTACGTCTAGCCTTACCCAAAACACAATAGGCGAATCTGCGTCCTCTTATTAACTGAAGAGTTCATATTTGGTACTGCTCTCTCATTTTTGTTGCCGTTTGCTTAAATTTTGCCTCATAATAATGCACGCTAATATATTCAGTAATTCCACCCTGAAGTCAACACTGTATGCACCTCGTCGTTAGTATGAAACACGGCCGTAGTAGACTGCCAAGTATGAAGGCAGAGGATATAGTTGCCGTTTGTTCCACGCCGCTAGTGAACGCAGCCGGGGAGCACATTCATGTAATGAAACAAGTGCATGTTTGAGGCAAAGAGCACCCACCATTTGATAAAGTAATTCCCAGGCATCTTGAGTCATGAGCCTGAACGCAGAAAGAAATGACCAACCGAAAGTATCGAAATTGGTGTAGCCATAGTCTGGATTTTCTCCTATACCCTGCTGACACATGTAACCCTCTGGACATTGCCTGGAAGGAGGAAAAGAAAGGAAATGAGACAGGACGTTCCGAAGGCATGTATTGGGCACATAACTGAGGAAAAGATATTTTCAATAAGAAAATATCAGACTGCGATGCGTTGGTTAATACGGCAAGTCTGCTATCACGAGAAAAGAAAAGTGCGCAATTTTAGTGCGCCGGTATGGATTCCTCTCTAAAGGGCATGGCAAAACCACCTGGTACTTTCAAACTTTCGATGTATACGCTCCGTTTCCACACACTACGATTATTGTTTGTTAAGCGCCCTTGCATATAAGGACAGTGAAGTCAGCTAGCATTCTTGGCGCTTATTGCAGTTTATAGCTTGCATGGTGCGCAATATTACCAGCATTGATTTCTCACTGGCACAGTTGTCTCTCTTCGTCGCCTCCTTGTACAATGATACGTGACAACAATAACGAATTTCTAGGCGCTGTAAGTATTGCTTCAAGAAATTTTATATTAAAAAAAAAAGCCCCAGATCATCCCGCATCAGTAATCTGGCATTGTGCTTTGAAATGCTTCCAACGGAAAAATACTGAAAGCTGAATAAGGGGCAGCTTTCTTTTCCCCGTAAAGCATTAGTTCTTTTTAAAGGCACACATAGTACTAAACATGAAGGCACTTACTTTGCACCACTCGAATTGCCACACAAGGGGTGATCTCCGTCGTCGTTTGTATACCAGTTTGCTGCAAGCGCGTTGAAGGAGGGCATTAGAAAAGCAGCTACGAAAACTACTCACGCATTTCTTGCCTTAGCAAGTAAGAGAGAGCTTAAAAGCAGCCAAACAATTCGCGGCAGACATTCGCATATAGTAAACCACTGTCACTAGCTTAAGCATACTGCATTTTCACAACATGATAGCTTTTTTTCTTCTTTATAGCACGTTTCTACATAATGGCACGCATAAAGCGAAATAACCGTGCTTTCCAAAATGATCTCTGCTCTGAAGAAACAACTGCAGGATAGCTCGGGCAATAAAAACAGGCCACGAAAGAAGAAAGCAAAAAGATAAATAACAGCAAGCGAGAGAGAGGAATGATGCTGACTTACTTTCATTTTCAATGAAACTTGCATATTCGGCGTGGGAGAGATTCAATGGAGGTATCAGTACACATTTTTGCGTTAGCACCCCCATGTAGATTTGCAACCCAAGTAAGGCAAAAACCGACAGTGAGAACATTGTCAAAATGATCACATCCCTGAGGTTCTTCACAGACTCTATCACGGCTCCTACAATCGTCTTGAGACCTGCAAACATAAGAAAAGAGTGCCGGCGAATCACTTTAAAACGCAGGGAAGTCCATGATGCGACTTCGGAGATACAAAAAAAGCGCTTTTTGTAAAAACGCCACTGCACAGGAGCAGGTTTTAAACACTTGGTAGTCGTTAGTGGAAGCATAGCTCTGAAAACAATACACGATGGACCACGGGAAATGTACTGTGTCGGGAGAAAGAGACCCGGAAGAAAGGAGCAAGTAGTGCAAGTAGACTAGACGAGTTTACACGATAACGCAAAGGTGTTCCTTACTACATGCAGTACGTACAGTCGGGGACAAAAGTATCTGGACCATGTGATCCGTAAACGAAGCCGGTACTTCTATTATTAGGCGCCGGCTGGAGACCACATTTGTGGAGGTGAAAGTCAAAGTCCTGTTTTCTTTGACCGCCAAAAGTGTGGTTTACACCTGGCGGCTAATAATAGAACTATCGGCTTCGTCTACGGAGCGCGCGGTTCACAGACTTCTTTCCTCGACTGTACATCTACTCTATCTACATGCGTCAATACGGCACAAATGAATGAAAGCGAAGAAAACGTAGTCCACTGTTGACACAAAATAAAGAGAGGAGAAACTACACGTAACCAGCAAGAAATTTCTTCGGATATAGACGTGGCATGCTACATAAGTTCGATCACAGTTTGCCTGTCGAAATACTCGAAATTTGACTTGATTACTCTGTACGCAGTCGTATTAATAGTGCATAATAGGAATAGATCTTTCGGGTCTGAAATATTTACCGATGTTCAGATTTTTCAAATGAACATTCAGCCTTTGAACCACATCAGTACAGTACAAGCAATGGGTTCATGTAGACTACAAATCTGTTTCCTTCTCTTCATAATTTCTAAACCTATGTTAACAATCCTGCTATCTGTGTGTCACTTTCTGGATTCCACGTATATAGGTAAGCTGCAGAATAATTTAGTTGTTTACACACACACACACACACACACACACACACACACACACACACACACACACACACACACACACACACACACACACACACACACACACACACGCACACGCACACGCACACGCACACGCGCGCGCGCACACACACACACACACACACACACACACACACACACACACACACACACACACACACACACACACACACACACACACACACACACACACACACACACACACACACACAAAATAACACAAAACTTACCAGGAACTATGGCTACGGTTTTCAAGGCTCTGAGAACACGAAAGGTTCGCAAGGCGCTCAGGTTCCCCAGATTAATAAACATTGTAACATACCTGCAAGAGAAAAGCACAAATATCGGCACGGTTGTTTCTCTAAGTGTTTATCAACTATAAATTCGAATAATAAGACGTGTACTTACGCTAAAGATATAACAACAAAATCCAACCAATTCCATGGATCTCGAAGATATGTAAATTGTTCTAGAATAAATCCTCGAGCCACCATTTTGATACATGATTCAAACGTGTAGATTGTGGTGAATATCGTCCTGAAAAGCAAACAAGGAAGAAGCGAAAATTTAGCGTTTGTTTTCAAACACCCACAGAAACTTTCTGTACCAATGAAGTCACTTTTGCTTAGCCTCCGCAGGAAGCTTATATCGGTCGCGTCAGAAAAAAATATTTCACGCACATTTAGTTTATTATGCCTACGTGCCCTGCAAAAGTGACTAAAGCACAGGGTTGGAGCACCCAATGCTCAAAGTTGTTGCAAAAGTAAATTGTCAGGATATTTACTAAATGTGCTATTGGTATGTCATTGTTGCTATTTGTTTCAGCCACCGCTGAGAAAAAAATGATTTCAACTCACAGTTTACATGTTCCGAGGTGTGGCGTTTTGGATAATTTGGTGCCAGCATGTGCATTTAAAAATGTTTGTTTTTGCTTGGCTCTTGTGGCTAGTGTGTTGCCTCAACGCAGTCAAAGAAGATAAATAGAAGGATGAGCCTCGCAGAAAAATGAGCCGTGTACATTCTTTGCAAAGCCAATTAGGCGCGTTCGCTTTGAGGGACATTGTTATACATATGCAGTTACAGGATTAAAACGCAGGGAAGGTTTACTAACGTTTTCCGATCAGGCGTATACAGTGGCGGCTACTAAACCTGTCGTCTACTTTTGACACTCGTTCAACGGGTGATTGCATAGCTTTCAAAGATAGAACAATATATTTAATTCTGTGTGACTATGTCCATCGCGGTCGATACAGCGCTTGAAGAAGCCTTAGTAACCGAGGATGTGTTTCCGCTGAAAAATTTGCATTTACATCGCGCAATGGACACTTTATAGGGGAAATGAACACATTCAGACTTTGATAACGAGTAACGAGTACTCCGTAAAAAAAAAAACAAAAAAAACATTCGACTTTGGTCATACCATCCTCTTGGAACGGTTAGTTGGTTTATTTTGGACAAAAGAAATAGAAAGATTTGCCGGCAGTTGCAGCAGTCTCAATCTAGGTTGGGAAGAGGTTCTTTATAAATTGCACACAGATATACGCCAATTAAAAACAAAAAGCCATTATATAAAGAACTGAAAAGCCCAGGAAAGACATGATATATGCTGCACAACATTTCTAAACCTCACAGAAAGGCGAAGGTTTGGCGTAACAAAGGAGCGTCTTGTCGTCATTAGCTCTGTTCAGGTCGTTAACATATTTGCGTTTATTAATCGCTGGCTGCACATTCACTATGAGATCATCCCTGAGACATAGTAAGCGCCAATGAGGCTGAACTACTCACTCTGTTTGTTCAATTTTGTCGTTGTTGGGCATGGTCATGAGGACGCAGTTGACGAGAATGGTTACGATGACAAAGAAGCTGAAAAGTGGGTGCACTAGGATGCAGATGGCCAGTCTCCTGACCGGGTTGAAGGGGCTTAGCAGAAACAGCGCCTTCGTCGAGCTGAACCGAAAGATGTCCTTGCTCTTGCTCACGACCACGAACGTCTGCGAAGAAGAGCAGTTTGCCACAGTCAGCGAATGAAGCAGGCAGCGGTATTACCAGCCTGAACACGCTGAGGTGCCTGTGCGAGCAAATACTATGTCCAGATTGCATCTGCTCACATTAATAGTGTCTCTTTTGGGCTATCTTATAGCTGAACCCTACTGCTAATAGAAGTTTATAGTGCACAAATAGGTTCCATTGTGAGGTGAGTGTGGACAATAGCTCCACCTATATTCGTCGGTGGAAGAACAACGACATTGAAATAAGCAATGAATTTTGCGTAGACGCAGGTGTCTTCACTAGCGAGGATAAGGATATATATGTAGCAGCGTTAATCGACAGAACATAGCTGCCGTCACGGAGCTTCTCTTAGCCCATTTGACCAAAGTATAACGTTCTTGCTTCGGGGCATATGTTTTTTTCCGTCGAGTAACTAAAAATAACATCCAGACATGCTACATCACTGGTAGTATAAAAAGGTAAACGTAATTTCGGAGGCATATCACTAGTATTCAATGCTTTCATTGTGAAAATGGTCTTCGGCAATCGACAAAGTCTTTAAAGAAGGACTGTTCAGGGTAACGTGCAGTTAACATGAAACTTAACTATTAAGACCGATGAATTCAGGGCGTCCAAAGTTTTCACCGGTATTTGAACTGATAGTGCAGGCAGCGTGTCGAGAAAGTGTAATTCGCATTGTCCAGTGACGCAAGCACCACGAATGCCTTCTGGTTTTGGTTGGACAGCTGGTTTATCAGGGGCATGCGTTAAGCTTGAAAGTTCTTGTGTATATTGTTACGTGATGGCCAGCCGAACATGGAGACGAGTTTAAAGATGGCAATGAGATGATTTAATGGCCGCTGGCTTAACACGAGCACTCCGTCTCGCGCCACTGCCAGCTTCGTCTTCTACGTCACACTACCCGGGGCCACCGAGTGTTCGTCCCAATCATTGACAGAAAGACGCGCGAAATGGTGACGGGCTTGAGAGGAGGGTTGAACTGTAAGGAGAATGTGGTGAAGTGCTGGCCGCTCCGATGAAGGCGATGGGCAAATGATTCCTGGTCCGCGAAGTTTCCGGGCCCTAGGTCAACAGGAGCCGATGGTCGAGGCCCTTGGATGCACCGAAAAGCATTGACTGTGTCCTTACATGTGGGCAGCATTTCTGGTTGGTGGGGTGATAGGTTCTGGTCGAGGCAGCGTCTTCATTTCGTTGTGTCTTCTGGTCGAGGTGGGGAACGGGGCTGCGGTGAGCTGCGAGGTCAGTTCTGGTCTGCCTGAGGGCACAACCGGGCAGTGCGGATCAGGTACATATGGCTGATGACCACGGCAGACGCAGGACGCCGAAGCTCTGGGACTAGGATAGCGATGATAACCCAGCACCTCGGCCAAATGTTACGTGGCGGCCAGCCGAAGAATGAGACGAGCTGACTGATGTCAATGAGGTGATTTGATGGCTGTCGCCCTAGCGCGAGCTAGGGTGGCATGTAGCTAGGGAAGGGTACCAACCCATGTGCAGTACTCCGGCACCAGCCCAGATACGCAGGCACTTTTTATTTATTGTATCAGCCCTCCTGCTAGGCTCAGCCGGCGGTTACGTCCGAAAGCCGCCATAGCCGCGAAGAGACGCTAGGTAGAGGACATGGGGATGAACAATGGTCAGCCTACCAGGGCAAGGAGTGTAGAGGACTGTGCACTATCTGCTTCTACGCACCCTCTTGTTCTCGTAGAACTTGTCGATGTCTTCGATGGGCGTGGCGATGAGCTCGGGTGGGAAGTCGTTGATGATGCGCTTGGGCAGCGGTCCACCGGCCTCCAAGTCCGGGTCCGGGTCCCTGGGCTCGCGCGAGTGGTGCACGTAGTCGTCGGCGCCCGCTGGGATGCCCTCCTCGATGCGCTGGGCGGCGAGCGCCTTCCGTGCGGCCTCCTCTGCGATACGAGCCTCCTGGGCGGCCAAGGACTCGCGCGTGAAGGGCCGGAACAGCTGGACTGGCTCGTCGGCCTCCTCCGGCTCGCGGGGGGCTCCCTCGTGCGACGGCGCGGCGGCCGACGCGGGTTCGCCGCGCATCATCGCTGCGGGCCGCCCGGGGAAGCCCCGCCGCCGCCGCCGCCTCCGCCGCGCTGGTGCTGCTGCTGCTGCTGCTGCTGCTGCCCGCTGCTGCTGCTCCTGCCGCTGCCGCCGCGGCCGCTACGCCTGCGAAAACAAGGGCCACGCACCGTCACCAAAGGGTCTCCACATTCAGTGCGAGCGAGAACGGGAGTTCGTCCCGCATCATTCGTTTGCCCTTCTGCCTTTGGAAACTGAGGCTCGTGACGCCATTACTGACAGATAGACAACCACGCCTTCTAAATATCATAAGATAGCATAAGAGCACCATAGTCCCATACCCACTGGCGGTGTCATAATGGGCCACCAGCCAAGGTTGGGACCTGCAATTTGCACGCGGGTGGAAAAGGGAAAGTAGAGATGAAAACCCTCCTCTCCACTTGCATGGAAGCCCACAACGATGTTCTTATGCTATAGCATTGCCACAGCTAACGAAAATTAGGTGTGCCCCAGTTTTATTAAGTCGGTCAAGGAGGTGTAGAGAAGCGACGGAATCACCTGCTCGGCTATCCAAGGTGGAGATTATCAGTGAAAAGGGAAGCAAAAGAATGATTCGTGAACAAAATGGTTACAGAATACGACGCAGTGATAGTGTTCATGTAACGATGGCGCACAATAGTTGATTTTTGTGTCTTGTATAAAATGATAGTCACGGGAGGGTGAATGCTGGAACTGTAGTACAAGGGTGTTGTAATACTATCTTTGCGCGGTTCCTGCCCCATGTTTTTCTTTTTCTAGCGTAGAGTACAGCAGATAACTCGTATGTAAGCTTACTCGCGCGTGAAGAATGTCACCCCCACACAGCTTTAAAATGTTTCATGTGCCCAGCATAAATACATAGGTATGTGCTCACTGAATTATTTAGTACCTTACTTTGGACCATATAAAACACTTAGTGACAAGAATAAGGAATGAAAGGCTCGAAAAAACGAAAGATAAAAATATACACAGCACTCATTCGGCACCAGTGCGGCTATGTAGGTAATTTACATTGCTTCGCAGCCACCGGTGAAACAATGGGTACAAGCTTTCCCCTGCCTAGTGCTTGGCTTCTTTAGGGTGAAGTGCTTTGATCCCCAGTGCGTTGGGGACCCAGCAGTAATACAGTGGGTCTGCTGCACAACTTCTCTGGGGCGAAATGCTTGGAAAGGGGCCTTTATCCCACAATGTGCAACGAAAATACCTTGTGCCATGGAACTATTTGACCAAACTGCACTTGCGCCAAAAAAATTATCACCATCGTGTTAAGGTCTTCCCCAAGAGAACCTGCGTCTCCGTTCTCTCTAAATGCTTGACAATGCGTTTATCCTGTATTATCATGCGCATAACTAAGTTTTTTTAAAATTCTAGTTAGTTTATAGTTCAGTAGCGTGGCTTTTTGGGCTTGTTGGTACATAGTTTCAATATACTGTAGCGCAGCAAAACACGAGGACACAAGAGACGAGAGACGAACAACACGAGCGCTAACTTCCAACAAATTTTATTCTCCTGAAGCATCACATTTATACGCCAGAAAACAGTAATCACATGTGCGAACAGTATCAATTCCTTAGAAACCCGAGCTCTTTATCTGAGAGGAGAATGGAAGGTGTGCTTACACACGCGCATCCTGACCTATTTATCTTTTCCGCTTCAATGATTTCGCGCGTTACCCTTTCTCTGCTTTTTCCTATTACCCGACATTTATCAAAGAAAGGCTTACAGGTTTTTGAGTTGCATGCGAGAATGTGGTCAATGAGCGATCCGCCTTGCCCGTTTCTGACGTTGCGAGCGTGTTCCATTAGGCGCTCGTTCAGACATCTCCCCGTCTGGCCGATATAGTGTTTCCCGCATGACAAGGGTATCTTATACACAACACCTTCATCGCACGTGACGTATGGCTTCTGGTGCCTAGTTGTGCATCCGCGCGCTTTGTTTGTGATATATTATATATTATATATATATATATATATATATATATATATATATATATATATATATATATATATATATATATATATATATATATATATATATTATAGTATATTGAATAGTTTATAAGTTATTCTTGCCGGACATACGCAATTTAAACAAGAGAGAAGTTCGTGACTCATGCGGAATCTGCATGGCATGTTTGAAAAGAAGATTTCAGAACAAAAGCCACGTGCTAGCTGTCGGCATGTTGTGATACGATGCCCCACAAACCTAAACGGAACGATAGGTTCGTACTGAAAACACTTCATGGCAAGCTGATGTAAGAGAAGCGGGAAATGGTAAAAAACAAAAAAAAACTTTATGTTGCTGTTTGAAAAGATTTTATTCTAGTGCTTGCCGTGTCCTGTCCTTTTTAAGCAGTTAAACTAATTGCTATTATTAGAACCCAGGAACGACGAATTAACTAAGCAAATGAGATCGTAAGACGGATTCTTTGAAGAATGCGCCAATTTGCGTATTCTGTCTTTTCTTAAGAACCACACTGACAGTAGAAATACTGTAGATCTAAGATAACATCTGTACTTAGGATACCAGTGAGGATCAAAAGTAGTTGTTGCATTTCACGCTGAAACGTTGTATTGTGTGGTGCAAACGTTCTGTGTAGGTCACAGAAAGCTGCAGTGATAGCTTGCCAATAACAGCTAAATTAAGCAGTATAAGAGCACGCACTCGAATAACCCTACATGGGAGTAAAAAAGGAATAACCTGTTCTCTGCCCCACTCTCTTTTAGGGGTGGAGTATTCTGTCCAAGCCCTCGGGTGATTTCCGTTTCTAAATAGACGGCATACTCAGGGTTGGTAACGGAAACAGTTTCCCTCTTCAAAACATGTAAAGTTGTAGTAGTTATGAAGGCTTTTAATAGACGTTTCAGTCTCCTCGGTTGGCTAACCTCAAGACCTCCGATGTTGCTTTCAACTGTAGTACAAATGCGCTCAGTATTACAATCATAACACGAGACTAGACTGGACCAACAAGCCCCAGTTGTCGCATTGTTCGCTTTTAAAAGCCTCCTTTCATTGCTAACGGCCTCAAGTTGCTATGTTTTGCGGTGGGAGTATGCTTCCGTTGCCAAGGGTAAGCATTCCGCATATTTATCAATCGAAATCTACTCTGCGGCTTGGGAAGCACACCCTGCCTCTAAAAGGGAGCGTGATAGAGATCAGCTTACTCACTTTTTTACTCCCATATAGGTTAATTCGTGCATAAAGATGGAGTGCCGTTACTGCCCATGCTAATCCGATGACCGTGAAAATACGGGCGTAAGGATTTATCATTGTCTTTTGAACATCACAATTTAAGTTTGAAATTTACTGGGTCCCGGAATGACAACCATTGTAATGATAGCCTCAGGGGATGCCAGGTTTTGTTAAGCGCTCCTCCCGTGCGCCATGCTTTTCGCTGGGAACACATCTAGATAGAATCTCAAAGCCCGATTGTAGAGAACGAGAGCATTATATACGTTTAGTTTATCACACTGTAATGCCGTTTGATCTAAAATAAAGAGGCGCAGATACTCATTCAGAGCATCAGATACGCATTCAGAGCATCGTGGGCATAACGCACCTCGGAAATTCAGCAAGTTTGTGCACTAATATATGTGTATTATCCTGTTGCGAGTTAACTTGGCAACATTTTCAAAGTATTTTATTTCAGCTGGAGTTTCACTAAACGTAACCACCGTTTCTGTGTAGTAACTTGCTAACATTTTCAACGTGTTTTATCTTAGTTGCAGTCTCACCATATGTAACAACCTTTTCTGAGTAGTTCTCATCGTAACAAGGGCTCTTGTCTCAGTCGGGCAGAAGTTTTTGCAGTCCCGCATTGTATAACGATGCTGCCTTTTACGGGGGCTGAGTGTGCTTTGCGTTGGCAGCGTCGCAAAAAAGCACGCGTACAGATCTTGAAAGGACAAAAAGTTTTGCTTGCTTAATCCTTAACTATAGGACTAACGATGAACAGAGGCATGTAGCGCGAGTCGCTGGAGAATCTGAGTCGGGGGATTCAGAATAATAGGAGTGGCTCGCTCAGTCACCATGCTGCAATGTTCTATGACAAAACCCGACCGCACATTACCGCCAGAAATCAAGGCGCCACGAAGTCATTTATCAGGAGAAAATTTTATCAACTTCCCCGGAAGCCAGACTTGGCACCAGTAAATTTTCCTTTTTCGTACTTTAACGCGTATCCGGCCGGCTTTTTGCTCGGGAATAAAGACGTCACCACCGCTGTGTCCGCTTTGCTTTTTTCGTCGGGGGCGCCGTGCTACAGTACGGCTCTGTAAAATATTTTCCGCTGCAACAAGGAATGCCTCAATAGTTGCGGAAGCTACACAGAAAAGTAGATTAAGACACGTGGAAGTACAAATACGTGGCGTTGAATACTGTTAGTTAAGTTTTTAGGTGTCGGCGGAAAAAGTACTTCTGGATGGCTAACCTGCTTGAACTCTGTGTATTCAGCTTGTCTTTAATATTATACCTGCACGAATACACAGTATTTGTCACCCGGAACATAGCGCATGCTTTCCCTGACTGTACTCGCTATTTATTCATCTCTATAAATACAGATAATCGATCGCGCTGCGTAGGAGAAGATGAAATATCATGGTCGTCATTTCACGCGAAATGGTGCCAGATATGGTTTCTCATGTGTGCTTCCAACTGCTACGAGTATAGTGTTTCTTGTTCCGCATCTATTTTTCTTTTTTCCGTCTCGTGATCCACGGCGCATGGCGTTTCAAACGAATGCAATGGCCGTGTATTGATTTCGCGTAACTGGTGAGGAAACCGAAATGGCGGCCATGATACAAAAAAGGAAAAGAAAGATAAATGCCACTTGCGCAAAAGGAGCATGAGTAAACTGTATTACAGCAAGCCAGCGGGTATCGTTTACGTTCTGTATGCAGTGTATATGGTGTTGTTACAAAGGCAATACCTATAGATTTGCAGGGCAAGCTTGCGTGTACCGACCCTCGCGAATGTTACTATAGCAACGTTCAGGAGGGTTGCGGGCGAAAAGATAAAGTGTGCCCTATTGCGCCGAATGTTAAGGTTTTTCGAAACTTTTCATGGAAGAAAAATTATAAGATTACTAGTTCAGCCCTTTCTGTGCGCTATCTATTTGCCTGCGACGAGCTCTGAATGCATCTAAATCGACACTGCTCTTAATAATTGCCGCTTTCCTTGTAGCGCAAGTTCTGCGAGGGGAAACGATTTCAGCCTGACGAAAGTGAATCGCCGCGGCTTTCTCTGTGCGCAGAGCCCACAGTCGCCAAATGGGTTACCTGCCAGTTTGTACCTCAGATACAAGTCGTTTTGTTTGTATAGAACACTGTCGGATAATAACTCAAAATAATGCAGCATCGTTTAGCAGGCACACTCGCCGCATCTTTTGCTTGTCGACCATATTGGCTTTGCTGTGGATTGATATTACTCGTTGGCGGTAGAAATTCGATAAAAAACTGAAGAATTAGTTCAGGCCACTTTGAGGCAAGTGTAGCGCGTTCATTATTGCGTCATTTGGCGTTCATGTTGAGCATGAACTGCTTATGCTCCTCATGACACCAGCTCTCGCAGAAACCACGCCGACGAGTGCTTACGGGAATGCATACTATTTAAGTGCTCCGCAGTACTTCCAAAGAAGTGCGAGAGGCTTGCGTTACCGGGTAAGGTGAATTACATTGACATTTGCCAAACATTAGGCGCAGAAATAAATCGAAAGGGAGCTATCCTTCTCTGTAGGCCACTGCTGCAGGACATCTGGGAAATCATCAGCCGATCGCCGCTCAGTCGTGGCGTTGCTGCCGTACACCTCGGTCGTTCAGAACGCGGACGTCGTAGAACTAATCGCAAAGCGAGCATTCCTTAAAAAGGATATGGTGTAACCGGCACTAAGGCAGCTTAGAAACTCTCTTCATCCCCACGAGCGCTATCTCCACCACAATTTTTATCATGATTTCTATGATTATCTTCCCGGTGATTGCGCGGAGAAACGCACGCCATGAAAATTAAGTGATCGTTCCGGAGACGATGACGACGTGGCCGCAAGACATGATCCTGAGTGCGTCCGTAGGTTGCACAGGCGGTACTGAGCGAATGCTACAGATGCGTACGTCCCTCGACGGGCTGCACTAAAATGTTTTGGCAACGCTGTTGCTGGTTAAAAAATATGTCGTTCGTGTTACTGCGCCTTTTCTTCAAGAGAATGGAGTTCTCGTAGAGCTTCTTGTTCGCTGCACATTACCGCTGTGTTCGAAACGCTGAGGTTCTTCGCCATGTTTTGTACATGCATCCTTGGATTTTCTTGCTGCCATTGACTACTTTCATGGGGAGGTCAGTGCTTGTGGTCACGCTCTAGCTAGCGCCTTCAAATCTGGCACCACTAAAATACCAAGTCTAGCATCAGAGCTACAGTGCTAGAAAGAAATGCGATAAGCAAGTCGCACACGCACTTCTTTGAGTACAAGTTCGCAGTTCTTTAGTCCAAGGCGCCTTGACAATGCGTACGCACAAGTCGCAGAGGTCTTTGCGCGTCATAAGTCCATCTGAGCAAGTTCCTCGAAATGGGATCGCCTCAAGTCGAAGATATATTTGGCGATATAAAATAACGTAAATAGCTATTTTCCTTAGTGCCGACGTTTTGTACGTTTTGTAGCATTGGCTGTATATATTTAAGCGACTCTCTTGGCGCTGGGGCTATAGAAGAATGGTGGCAAACTTCGTATGGCGCTGCTAGCTGTGCAGCGCTGATGCTTCCCAGTACGCCCGTAAAGCATGGGCGTCACATGAGGCCAGTACTTTGATTACGCGACTCTACGTGAACTTCGCGATTCCTAAGGAAGTGCATAAAAGTGGAGCACTTCCGTCCGTGGCCAGCCAAATAAAAAGGTAAAAGAAAGGTGAACATGACGTGCCTGTGGTGATTATGTAAGCTTGTAGTATTTATATTCTTTCTTTTTTTTTCATTGCTTTTACCCCCTCCCGGCAGCGTGTTCGCCAAATGCAGCCGGTACAGCCAGCGATGACAGCGCCGCCCACCGGCAGGTAGCAGCCGCATTAAGGCTGGTTATAAATATTCATTCAGAACGACAGCTTGACATCGCTGCTATGGCGCAGTGGATTAGAGGCTCGTTTTGCGTATGGAAGGTCGGCCGTTCGACTCCGCTGTCTGTACTGTAGTTTTATTGTTTTTTTTTAATTTTATTTTTTACAATTATTTCCCTTTTAGGTCGCAAATCGTGATGCTTAGTGGCATATAACGCCGTTTAAGAGGATTTATTATCCCTTTAGGTAAGGCGTAGTGACAATCTTCAGTCACCGTGATCAATTCACCGTGGTTTCAAGCCTTGTGGCTGTACAGGCTGCAGTTGGCGAATACGCCTCCCGGCAATAAGGTAGCCATTTACCAAACCTTTATTTTTTATTTCATGTATTCCTTGGCCTCTTCCTGAATAGAACGTGCAAGGAAGTACTGATAATAGAGACGTAATGTGTCCCCCCCCCCCCCCCCCTCTCCTACCCCTTCAGTGTTAACAAGCCTCAAGCAAGGTGCCGCGTTACTTAATAATTAATGGAATAGAGAATTGCGACTATATTCAAGTACATGTAAAGCAGTTTTGCCTGTTGAACTTAAAAGCAAGACTAAAAACCAATCCTTCGAGAAGGAATACCACTTCTTTAATAATCGATGGAATCCATAAACTGTAAAAGTGCCGTTTGTAACAATCCACGCAAACCTCTGTAAGCCGTTTTCTGTCCGTTGAACTTCAAAGCAAGCCAAAGAGCTATGGTACCGAAGAATGATTCACTTTGTTCATTAATAATCCACGGAATCCATTAGTAGGCAAATTGCCGCTCGGAAAGAAGATATACAAGCCCCTGTAAAGCGTGTTTTGCCTGTTAAACTTTAAAGCAAGACAGGAAGCCACTCTTCGGAGGGATGATGCTATATGTCGTTCATTAATAATCCGTGGAATCCACTAGCAGGCCGTCATTTGTGACGATATATACAGGCCTATGAGAAGCATATTCAGTCTGTTGAACTTCAAAACATGACAAGAAAGCACTCTTCCGAGGGATGATCCACTTCGTGCATTAATAATGGATGGAATCCGCTAGTAGGCACAATGCTGAGCTTGACGGTATACATGCCCCTTTAAACATGTTTTTTTGCTTCTTGAACTTCATAGCAAGACAGGTAGCCACATTCTAAGGATTGAGGCCACTTCATTAAGTAATTTTCGATTTGTTACAAAATATACAGACTCTATAAAGGGTGCTTTTCTGCTCAACTTCAAACCAAGAAAGGAAGCCGCTTTCATCGGCAATGAGAGGAGCCCTAGTTTAAGAGCAGTGTTATAGCAATTTATTGAATTTATTTTCAATATGTTTGCTTAGCTCTCCTTTCAAGAAACCAAAGTGACTGCTACTTGATAAAGCAGGTTCTGATGTTTTTTTTTTTTACTTAAAGACAGATGCGCTATCTTCGTGAACGCCTAAAGCGCATAGCAACAAATATCGTTTGTTATTTATTGTTTTCAGGATGAATGCCATTATTTATAGCACATGCCATGAGCTGCACACTTTCACGCTTGTATGGTCATGGACTTAGGAAGCATTTATTGCGTAGCCATTTTGAAACTAAAATTCATAAACATGGAATCTACCTATCTCGCATTGACTGCGCCAGCAAGAGAGCGTTCATCAGAAAACATTGAGGCTTAGTTCTGGATTTCGTCCTTATAAATACTATACCGTAGTGACCACAGGGAAACCCTCAGTATGCTTTTGCTGGCAAGCGTGGCTGGAAATACTTTGTATATTAAAAAAAAAGGATCCTTCTGGTGGACGACGGCAGCACGGTAATACCAAGGGCCATTTTTTTCTCGACCAGAACTTGTGTGATGACGCACTCTAAATAAGGCTAATTGAGGGCAGCGCGAACGTGACTAAACATTGGACAGCGCGCTACAATGGAGCGGAGAATATAGACAACCCCAGGCCTGCTGCGCAGTGACGAAAGACGGGTTTGCTTGCTGTGTGAGTCACTCAAAGGGCCGCCTTTCTTCTCGCGCCCAATCGGCTCATTCCTTTCGCCGGAGCGGCGTCAGATAATGTTGACGCAGCAAAAGAAGGCCGGTCATTGCAGGAAATTACTGTCGCCTCTCGCGAGATGACCGTGTTCGAGGCACGACGAACGTAGCGTAGGCAGACAGCGTGAAGATTTGGGTGGAGGTTTTGCGAGAGGTGGCGCGAGAGGAGGGGAGGGGCGGAGGGGAAACTGCGCAGGATCAAAGGCGAGCTCGTAGCACTGGTTGTCCGGAGTAACGAGGTGAAAAAAACAAAGACGGCACTCTAAGCTGGGCGTACGGAGGTACGCGAAGCGGGCCAGTCGCTATCGCTTTCGTTGGCGATCAAGCGGAAACGGCGCAAGGGCATCGGCTCGGAGCGAGGGAGAGGAGGGCGAGAAGGGCATGCAGCGAGCAGAGGGACAGTTGACTTTGGAAGGGACGATGCGCCGGCGACTTAGACGCGGCGTGCCCGCCAGCGCGCTAAGGGAAAAAGCGTTCGCGTCACTGTCGAAAAAAAGAGAAAGAAACATGAAGCGGAGGCGAGAGAGGCGCCCGACCGACGCTTTATGGGGGAAGAGGATTGGGAAGGGCGAGGACTCTGAGCAGATGGTCCCGCCCTTCTCCTTTACGGCAGACGGAGAAGACGCACAAACTATAAGGCTGCAGTATTCACTTGTCAAGCAGTCAGGAAGGAAACGTGAAGTGGGAAAACTAACGGGAATTCGTGAAGAAGAAGCAAGTAGCGTAAACTGGCTGATGGAAGGGTGGGCCAGTCGTCCCGGAGGAAAGGTGAACGGGCATGTGAAAGAGAGAAGCATTCGAAGCGGCGGAGGGTTATGAGGCGCCTGCGGGTGCGCGTAGAAAGAAGAGGAAAGGGAGGCGTACGGAAAAGGGGCACGTGGGGAGATGAGGAGTCCCGAGGAAGGGAAACGAGGCGAGGCGAAGCGGTCGCGCGGGAGGGCAGTCGCGCATGCGCCGTTCGGCCCCGAAAGGTGCCGCGCGGTCGAGGTCGCGTTAGGAGTACGGGTACTCGGCGGCGATGAGCAGTCGGCGCGCCGTTGGCGCAGTGGTTGCGCCCGGCGAGGCCGTCGCCGCCGCTGTCTGCCCGCGGCTCTCGCTCGCTGGCGAGATCGGACGAGATCGGGTGGCTGCGTGACGTCAAGCGTGGCGCGTGTGGCTGGCTGCAGAACAGCGTCGTTTTTGTTTTGTCTCTTTCTTGCCCATTCTCGTCGTCTTTTGGCTCCACCCGGACCGTATAGATCTCCGCGTAGTTGAAATGAATTAAGCGCGGACCGCCTGGTTTCTAGGCGCTTTAATCTTCGAATTTTGCTCGCTCAAAGATTATGAACAGATGTAGAATAGAAAAAAAATGTGCATCTGAAAAACATTTGGAACAGTTTGGCTCCTTATGTATCTGATATTCGTTCAGGCAATTTGAATGCGATCTGAGTCGTATCCTTTACGCTAAAATACTTTCATGTACACTGAAGGACGTATACACTGACTGCGTGCATTGGATGAATGTAACTGCAGTTCGAGGTTTGAGAAACTGAAGCGGCACATTTTTATAGGTGGTAAAATGTTTTCATTTGAGTGACCTATACCAAAGGAAATATGTCTAAATGCTCAGATCGATACTGATCGTTACGTTGCTGACGCGCAGTCTAGTTCAAGTTAAAATATTAATTTGGTCACCTTTTGCATAAAGTTACTGTGGGCTTTGCTGTGCTTTCCGTGCTTACACTGTGAACTGAAGCCTGTTCAGGTCACATAGTGACTTTTCACATATATCACTCATGGAAAGTGCGCTTCAGGATCGGCATTCATAAATAGTTTGGTATTAACTAGGGAGACGCCGCTCAGTTGTTTTCTTTTTATGCTAGGACCAACATCGGCAGCATTCGCTTGGTAGATTAGGTGCACCCTGGAGGTTCATGTGCCATGCCTCGTATTATTTGTAGTGTGAGTTGAAATATTGTTCCGATTCATCGGGGCGTGTAGGCAGACGCAGAGGCGGATCGAAGCCTTATTTTTAATTACCAAGCTATGTCTAATTTTTCACGCGCCCGTGGCCGCTTCGTCGCCATTTCGGCTCAGTGGAGAGGTCGCGCGGGGCTTGGCACGTGGCAGTATGCAGTGCCGGAGGAGTTTTGCACAACGTCTACAAAAGGGAGGCTGTTAGCACATGGCTCTGAATTACTAGACATATTTTTTGAGCAGATGCTTCTACTCACTTCGCTTAGTATTTTCCAGCTAGCAAAATTCAAGAGCGCTCTTGATTGCACAGATTCACTAAACGAACTCCTGAGCTGCAAGTCCCTCGCGACAAAGCGTCTAGTCAGACCTGACTTTAGATACGTTCCTTTGCGTTCCTTTAGATGCGTTCCTATACGGCAGCTCTTAAACCCCTTGCAGACTTGGACGAGTCAGGCTCGTCATAAGCAGAAAATCATTTCGGTTCATGACGATTCCTGCTCGCCGTGTCTTTTCTGACAATCTGTGCCCGGTTTGAGGCGAGTAGGGTTCATGCAAAGCATTTTTTGCTTTGCCGACAGATGGCAGAACGGGCTTCAAATGACCATTTTGACACCATTTTCGGAGAAAAAAAAATGCGTCCATTCTGAGGTTAAAGCCGTTGACATGAGGAAGGAAAGCTTATCCGCTTGTAACCAGAAATGTTCGTAGTTCGGTGCGGTTTAAATATAGAGTGTATTTCCAGCGAAGGTAATGTAACCGAGAACAGTAAATAGTCAGGTAGAGAAAGGAGATTAGTAAATTTTCTATTACAGCGTCGGTGTGGCTGGCGCTGTAAATAAATAATTGTGGATTAATGGGAGAGGCCTTTGTCCTAAAGTGGGTGTAATTTGTTGATGATGACGAATATTGCACATAGCGATAGCAGATTCCGAATAATGAGAAGTGGCATCTGGCAGAGGGCTTCGCCGGCATGTGGGGATTTTATTTCCTTATATCACTCCTGTATTCTGGCGGTCATGAGTGCAGTCACACGTGCACTGCGAGAAAGTGGCAGTTTTTTTTAAAGATCAGGTCAAATATGGAGTTTTAAAGCACCTGCGACGAGAATAGACAGCTGAGCGGGTAACTCATCATTGTACTCAATAGACGGAATCGTCGTGGCGCAGAACAAGTGGGAACTTGCGCTATTTCAGGATTTTTTAAAATTATCGGTGAGGTGGCGAGCTTAAGCCGGACTGTTGTGGTTCTGTTCATAGCACCTGGGAATCTTGAATTAAGGTGGAGGGGTGCCGCCGCGATGGTTCAGTGGTTATGGTGCTCGGCTGCTGACCCGAAAGACGCGGGTTCGATCCCGGCCGTGGCGGTTGAGTTTCAGTGGAGGCGAAATTCTAGAGGCCCGTGTGCTGTGCGATGTCAACGCACGTTAAAGAACACCAGGTGGTCGAAATTTCCGGAGCCCTTCACTACGGCGTCTCTCATAACCTGAGTCGCTTTGGGACGCTAAACCCCATAAAACCTAAACTTAAACCCGTAAATGCTTGTTTTTACTCACTAACAACGCCACATTAAGACGATGTGAACCGAGAAGTTGTTTCTCGTACGCGCTGAGAGAGAACCAGAAATAAACAAAAACAAACGAATGAGCGCAGCAGTGAGTTACTGCACGAGCCATTTTTCTTTCACTACAAACTGAAAGGCGCAAGTAATGGGGATAATTTGTATATAAAAGGGTTCGATAGAAGTGTATAAATGTACCAGAGTTACCTTCAAAAGAGATCATATCTACACCGCCTCAACGTCAAGGTAGCGTTATTTCATTGGATAAGGGCCAGCATGGAAATGAATTGTCAGGAGTTGAGCAGTGTGATAAACGATGCGTCTACTGTGTTCTCACCGTAAGCACCAGAAGAAAAAAACTGCCCGGTCGTTTGCGCACAGCTACTTGTCATAGACTGGTTCCAGCTTTAACTAAAACTTTACTACTGAAGAAGGTTTGGTACTGATACGAACAGCGGTGCAAGTGAAGGCACACCACAATTCAGGCGTGTGCGTTCGTTTTCTTCAAAGTTGTTAAGATTGCCATTTCAAATAAAGACCTCGCAATCGCCCTCGTCGTTCAAATCGACCAGTGTAACCTTTAGATTGAAAACCTAAGTTATTCAGTCTTTATTTTGCACGGCACTAGATGTCTTTGTATATCCTCAGCACGTCACCACCAGTCGTGAAAAAATCAATTGTTGGAAGAAACGAAAGCACAAACGTACAGGGCAAAACAATTGACAACGGCTCTGCCGCGGGGCATTTGAGCGCTATTACCACGGCGCGTGTGTTCTCTGGCTTCCGGAGGCCCGAAGGCTGCTTAATCTGACTACAGGAATCCCTCCCCACGGCGAAGCTGCACTGCGTCGGCGGCCTGAGCTCTTGAGACTGTCGCGGCATTAAGCACGGCGCGTCCAGATAAGGAGCTTTAGCAGCTCGAGATAAAGCAACGTGCACTCTGCTCGACACTGCCGCAACCCACGCTAATCCTCGTCGCAGTACGCGCGTCACCAGCCCGTCTTGAAATGCGACGTCGTGTTTCCGGTTCCGAGCAGTGCCGTCGTATTGCTTCGGAGTACTTCGTTAGGAAAACTTCACGTATACGTACCCTGAATTCAGTGCCGTTGGCTTTTCCAAGTTTAGGACCCGACCAAACACGAACAATGTGCAAAGGAAGTTTAGTTCGCACTCAAGAACCAAAGCTGCTTTTAAGGGGCCCTGAAGACAACACTGTGCAATTATTGTTCTCAGTAAAGCTTTATTACACGGCTCTTTCTTGATGTGTTGATTTTTGTCCGACTGCAAAATACGCATTTACTGCGGAGAAAATTGCATTAAAAATTTTCAAGCGACTCGATTAAAATACCGGACGTATACATTAAAACGGGTATACTGTAATGTCTAACACACAATTTGTGAGAAGAAAACGCGCGACTAGAAGTAGGTGTCTATGGTTTCTTAATTAAGAGGCCTGTAAACAGCATGCGGCTAAAGGACAACTAAGAAAGAAGACGTCATCTAAACTAATAACGAAAATTACGTTTCTTACTGATGATTATAGAGTAATCATTAACTGCATGGTTATAAGCTGTCTCTTATCCCACACCTTCGACCTCTACAGCGGGCGTCGCATACACCACCTGCAGAGCCGTGGCCTCGTGGTAGAGCAACCGCTTCGGCTTCGGGAGGTGATGGGTTCGACTCCCGCCGCCGGCCGGGTACCCACCGGTATTCTCAGGATGGGTACGAGCTATGGTCCTGCCTGGTGCTCGGCCTCCTAGGGCTGCATAGCTGGGGAAAGGAGCCCGCGCCTTGAACTACCTTCACTGTGGGCTTGAAGTCAAAAAAGGGACACAAGTTGGGCTTCTACCGCGCGAGGCGGATTTAGGGTTGCTTGGCGGCGGAACTTATCTCTGATCCGTCAAGGCAACTGCGGTCTAAGACCGTTTTACCAAGCATCTCATCCTAGAAGAGCTGAGCACCAGGCCAGGGGAAATCTTGTACCCATTAAAGAAACCGGTGGGTACCCGGCGGCACTGGGGATCGAACCCAGCACCTCCCGAATGCGAGGCGGGTGCTCTACCACAAGGCCACGCATCGCACCAGTGCAGATTAGTGCGCACCAGAGCACTGGTTTTCTTATGTGACCGTCGTACACGATGCGAGAGTAAGTATAGCTTGCTCGGTCTCTGAGCTATGGCTGTAGCCCTAAGTGGTGCATTGAAGATAGCTTTATTTATTTATTTACTTATTGTACTTACTTTCAAGGCCCGTAGGCACAACAGAAAGGAGTGGTGGGATTATTGCATTATTTGGATACACAACAAAACAAAAAATGAAACTATAAGACGCTTTGAATGGCGATCTTCAAATTTGTGATGCCAGAAATGGAAAGGCGGTTCCAATCAGTGGCGTTTTTTGGTAAAAAGGAATAATGGTACAGGTTAGTGCGGCATGATGGCATTTCAACTTTGCGTTGATGGTCGATGCAAGATATGTAACTGGGTGTGATGAAAAGATTTTCTTTCAGGATGGAGTGAGTTGGTATAATTTATGAAAAATACTGAGGTGAGAGTAGTTACGGCGTAGAGAAAGGTCATGCAGATCTAGTGTTTTTTATGGGCGTGACGCTAGAACGACGTGAATAATAAAGAGAACAAAACGGGTGGCGCGGTTCTGAATGTTTTGACGAGAAATGGTGAGATTTTAATGATCAGGGTTCCATGTGGCACTAGCATGTTCTAATTTTGGTCGGACGAGCGTTTTGTATAGGGTAAGCTTTAGTGAAGTAAATGCTGTTGCAAAGTTGAGTCTTATACCCCTGTAAAGCGCACAAGTTAAGTGCACTTACGGGGAGTGCGCTTCGGCATCCGGAGTGACACTTTGGGCTACGCAGTGCTAAACGGAAGAGCAAAGTGCACTCGTAGTAAAACAAAAAAAAAAGGGCGGCAGAAAATGAGCGGAATTTCTGAACAGGACGATGGAAAAGAAATAAAGATTCATAATATTTGATTGCTTAACGTGATAGCGCAAATAAAACGAGGTTCAACAGTTTTTAATGATGAAAACAAAATGAAAATAGAAGAAAAGCCAAGACCAGCCAAGACTATCCAGAATTTTGACAACAAACAAGATGGCGGCGGGCAGCGATGTTGCATCTGATCACGTTTACTTGTTTTGTTGCTTCGCTTGTAGCTATAAACAAGGAACTTTTTTCTGAAAACAGTGTTATAGCACGTAAAATAAAGTTGTAAGTACTTTTTATGCACTATAAATTTTGTACCATTGGAACTGCTTGCGTCGAGGCTACGCACTCGGCCAGCAAAGTGTGGTCCGTGAACGCACTCCTAGCGGACTGCACTCTTCCGTGAGTGACACTCCACTTCCGTCGTTTAGATGCGGCAAAGTGTACTTACAGCGAAGTACACGTTAGGCTAATACCCCTGTCAAGCGGGCAAGTTAAGTGTACTTACAGCGAAGTACACTCTCAGTAAGTGCACTTAACTTGCCCGCTTGACAGGGGTATTAGCCTAACGTTGTTAGCATTGTTAGTGACATGTTCAACATGCATGTTCCATGAAAGGTGGAACCTGGCAAAAGTTTTTTCTTTCATAGTTTCGCTCTGAAAGAACAGTGGTGGGCTAATCGCATGTGTCGCACTTACTACACACTCCATTCACCACCGAAGTTGTTTCGACAACCTTACTGCTAGGCGAGCAAAAACCAATAAATATATGCTGTAGGGATTCGCGTTGCTTTCTGAATTTCGGTCCTGGTTGCCGTGCGCAGAGAACATCAAAGGTGGCTTTTAAACATGGCGCGCACCGGATTTAGGGTATCATTTCTTTGGTTCTTGAACACATATGCCGCATTATTCATATGATGACAGGCGTAGCACGAATGCATGTTTTTTCTATCACGGCTTCAGTTGGAACCAAATATGAGATTTGTCATTATTTTATAAAAAGCAATAATCTGCAGCGTTCTTGATGCATGAGCATCACTATCCCTCCTCTCTTCAGACCAGTAGCCCTTTTTGTGCGTGCAACTTGATGGACACAATAATACTGATAACAATGCACACCTACTTGTAAATTACAACTTTTGGAAAACCTCGCATGGACGATTTCGATTTACTGGCTAACAATTTCATCTCGTAATCAATTTATTGACATATGAGGAAGTGTATGCTTTTATATATTCTATATATCCAGGCATATTCTGCTGGCCAGACCAAAAGGTATTTCTGATAACAATGCATTTCGTAAAGTCCTTAATGTTTCTTTCTGAGTATGTGTCGTTTATTACTGTATAAAAATTGCCTTTCACTGTCTACACACTGTTTTAATATATCTTCACTGCATTCTAATCTCATTGCCTTCCTGTGTTTTCACTATTTATGTATTCCTGGTTTATTTTTGTTTTCTCTCCTTGTTGTTGCTGTTTAGGTTGAATTTTTTATGTATTCCCACTCCCCTCTGTAATGCCTTCGGGCCCTGAGGGTAAAATAAATAAATAAATAAATAAATAAATAAATAAATAAATAAATAAATAAATAAATAAATAATAAATAAATAAATAAATAAATAAATAAATAAATAAATAAATAAATAAATAAATAAATAAATAAATAAATAAATAAATGTTATCATATCAGGCAGTCATTGGACGCATACAGAAAGCTATTCTTACGTTGACAGTCAGTGTCTGCCTCCCGCTTTCTTTCGCTGTCACTTTAAAAAGTTTCTTCAATAGACGTCATTCAGCCCGATCTATTACTGCGGTGTTCGAGTTCATCACTGCCCTTTTTTTTCTTGCTTACACAAACACACAAAAAAAAGACTATGCACAAAAACGTACGCTGTCATAGAAGTCTGTTCACAAGTAGGAAGCGCAACTACACCGCCCAACTACGCCTAAGCATGCTCAGAAGCGCCGTGCATACGTCAGTTAGATATGTGCTGGAAGGTGCCGAACGCGTTGAAAGTCATATGGTCAAACAAATGCGCATGCGCCAACAAGAACTAAACACATGCTAGCAGGCAGACAAAGAAAAAGAAACAAACAGGCAAATAACAGCGACTCACACGAATCCCTTGATTAGTTCAGAAAACAAATTAATAAAGTTATCAGGTATTTAATTTTAGTGTGCACAGAAATGACTGAAAACATAATCCATAGTTACACATATAGATTACGTCCGTTACCTCTTGATCAAGTTTCTGACCATACACATTTAGGTGTAATCATAACTAGCAATTTATCGTGGACCTTGCACGTAAGTCAGATTTCCTTTTCTGCATTTCGCAAATTGTGCTGCTTAAGACAAAATTAAAAATATCTCTCCTAAAATTAGGCTACTTTTTTATTCTTCGATACCCTTTCGATACCCTAGGCCTAAACTGAAATATGGACGCACAGAGTGTAACACGTATAAGGAATCTAGCATAAGAAATCTAGAAAAATACAGAGAAAGCAGCCACGTTTATCTGTAATAAATATGCAAGGACTGACTTTTAATAAATGTTGAAGACGAATTTCTAATAAAAAAGTTTAGGTCTGGACCCTTCATTATCTTTAAATCTGTTACCTGCCAGACTAACTCAGCGTTAGCACCCAAATTCACTAATCCCGATATTCTATATAACAGGCACTTTCGTTTCTTTATTTTTTTTCTCGCACATTAACAGATTGAAATCAGATTACCCTGTCATTGCCTTGCGATATCTAGCCAACTACTGCTAGTACTGTCTTTTTCCAATGTTGATTTCTTGTGATTTGACTAACTTGGTTGCCTACTCTGCTTCGAAGCAGTGTCAGCAGTATTTTACAAATAATAATAAACAACTATAAAAATTTTACTGCTAGAATAGAGAGGTGACACGAAGAAGCGAACGAAAAGCGGAAGTGTAAGATAGAGCGCAGGAAACAGTCAAAGCATATTAAAACTGGCAGAAGATCATTCCCCTTTGAAGGCGGCAGACAATAACACGAAGGTGTAATAACAATAATAACAACTATGACCATGTTAACAGTTAAGTGATTGCTTCATCCCTCCCTTCCCTTTCCCTCTTTATCTCTCTTTCTCTGTCTAGTTATTGCTTAGTATTCTGCTCACAGAACTGCCGCAGAATATTAGTATACTGTGGCGCCTTAGGTTGAAGTAACGATGCAGTGGACGTTAAATAGAATATACTGTAGAAAAACATACAAATATTACTCGACGCTGAATCGGCAGGACAAGACAGCATACAAGGCATGTACCGTCTTTGTCAAAATTAACCAGGCTGCATGGTTTGCTTCTAGCTCATACAGTTGAATCCTTACAGCTTCCCTGGAGCTCAAATGGCAGTTAAAGGAAAGGACTGGGGGTCTTCTTACATTCCAACCACTTTTGGTCTTTAGGAAAGCCACAAGGGCTCAACTATACAAGCTAGAAGAAAACCATGAAGCCTGGTTACTTTCGACAAAGACGGTACATCATGAATGAAATGATAAGTTAACCAAAGAGCAATACAGCACAAGGTGAGAGCGACAGAAATAACGTATGATGATAGGATTCCACATCAACATAAAGCGACATAAAGATGTGTTGAGGTATGACGACCATAAACAAAATATGACGACCATAAATAGAAGTGGCTACTGTACGGGAAGAAACATTGCCGCGTCAAATCCGACCCCATCTATATAAAAGGAGCCTATTGATTATAAGCGTCGACTACCTAGGCGTAGCGCTTACACTCCCCTACTTTATTTCGGGGCTGGGGATGGTCATTCGCGGTTTTACGCCCTCGGGACAGTATGTGTGGCCTAGATGTTTATGCCACCGGGAATGAGGAAATTACGGAAGCTTGGTGCCCGGGAAATCAACCCGCGGAGTAGATTGCGTTGTAATGTGAATGTCCAGACGAAGTGTCGAGCACCACGAAAACAAAGCTTTTATGTCTTTTACATCGCATTGCGCTTATGTTTTCTTTCATATTTTTATATTCATCTATTCACATTGCGTTTGGTTACAATGTCATAATGTCGCGGTGTTTCAACCAATAGCGTATAAACAGTTTTGAACAGCCCCCAGTATTTACTTATTAAACTTGGACTCCCTTCGAAAATAAATATTTCGAGTATTTCAGTAAGCAACGCTTAAAGACGTTTTAACAGCATGGCTAATATAGCAGCTTGTATTAAATGTGTTCCCGCAGGCAAACGTAGCCCTCTTTTTTGTTTCCTAGACACGAAACATAAACGCACATGTGACGGCTACTGTTGTACTTGAACGGCGCATCTGTGCCGACGGATATATCTAATGCACTGTTTGCTTCACTTTAAGTTAGCCCTCCTTCACCGCAAACTCTGTACAAAGCCTGTCATTGTTTTAAGCTCGGGTGTATTAGGGAAAATTTTGTAAAGGTGAACACCTTGCAAACTGTGATGATGAACCGAATGCGGAATGTCATAACAATCTACAGTCTCTTAGCAACAAACAAACAAACAAACAAACAAACAAACAAACAAACAAACAAACAAACAAACAAACAAACAAACAAACAAACAAACAAACAAACAAACAAACAAACAAACAAACAAACAAACAAACAAACAAACAAAAATTTCTAAACTGTTTAAAGGAAGGAAGGAAGGAAAAACTTTATTTTACTCTAGTCCTTTTTCCTGCGGTTTGGGAGCATCTTCAGAGACGTTTTCTCCTTGATTTTACCCCCAGGAGCCTTCTCTGTCGAAGTCGTCCGCCTCTAATCAGTGGTCGGTTGCCCTCAGTCCAGGGCTCCGCTGGCCACTGCCGCCCGTTGAGCTCGCTGTACCAGACCTTGTTGGTCTTCGCAGCGGTCGCTGGACAGCAGAGTCTCCCACTGCTCCGCACTCGGGTTTTGTATTTTGGGGACCACGTCTATGTTTTGGCAGGCCCATGTGATGTGGTATAGGGTAGGTTTTCCGTCGCACCAGGGACATTTGTCCGCGTATATGGTAGGGTGCATTTTGTTTAGTATATGTAGGTTTGGGAAAGAGCCTGTTTGTAATTGTCTCCAAGTGACAGCTTCCTCTCTGCTGAGAGATTTGTGCGGTGGGGGATACCGCAATCTTCTGCCTCTGTAGTTTTGTAGTATGGCCGAGTAATCCCTGGGTGCTGGCGCGAGTTCCGCGGGCTCATCGGATGCTCGGAAAGTAATGTATCCTCGAGCTATCCTGTCGGCCTCTTGGTTCCCTGCCACCCCCGTGTGCCCCGGTACCCACACAATTTTGTGTGGGATCTTGTCGCTTTGTTCTTCCTGGTTTTTAATTCTGTCGCTCGCTGCGAGGAGTATACGGAGCGCGTGACGACCTATCCTGCCATTCATGTAATTTCGGCAGGCTGTTTGAGAGTCGGTTAAAGAAATGTTTAAACTGTTTAAAGAAATGTGTGCGAGCGCTTGAGGATTCTGGAAAAGCTCGGCAGCAGTTAGCGTTCTCGAGTGCGTGAACTCTTACCAAAACAGAAGTCACTACCATGGGATCAACCGGTCTCGACGGTTCGAAGGTCAAATAATATTAGCGAAAATGCAATACATAGGGCAAACAAGTAATGCGAGAGCAATATTAGGCGCATTGTAATGGACGACCACGGAGTAATTTCGACCTTCTAGAGTTCGTTACCGTGTACCGAAATATCACTAGTGAAGAGCTTTTGCATTTCTTGTCTATCCAGGTGTGGCCGGCGTGGCTGGGAAATTGAACGCGCGACTTCATGGCCGGCAGCAGACTGTGATAGCAACTGAGCCATCCCGAGGATGCTGAGTGCCGTCGAGAAAAAGAAAGCATTTTTTTTTCTCTGCTAGGTTCAATTTCTTAGATAACATATATGAAATAAAGGAGCGGCTGTTATATAAAACAAATATTTTTCAGACTCAAGATTTTTCGTGCTTCAATATTCAATGTGAAATATATAAATATTTTGAGTACTTCTTGCACGTAACGGCCATCTGCTTATTGCGTTCGTCTGGCTTGTCAGTGCGCCAACCTCATACGGTACACGTGTAAAAGTCATTTCTAGGTCAAATAAAAGTATTACTCGAAAGATTCAGTAGGTGTTTACAGAATCTATGCAACCTCTTGATTCTTAAGCTGTACAACGTCTTTTTAATGCAGGCACCTGTCGCAGCGATCACCAGGAAGTTCTGATCAATGCCTTTATTTTCATGCAATATTCTTAGAATGTTACTCGAGTTGTGGAAAGGTATA